>NC_056681.1:23142500-23397500 GCF_018350215.1 Panthera leo | reverse complement strand
CCTGGGTGGCTCAAGTCGGTTAAGCGTCTGACTCTAGATTTCAGCTCAGGATTGATCTCACAGTTTGTGCGTCCGAGCCCTGTGGTTCATGGGTTCGATCCCTGCATCGGGCTCTGCACTGTCCGCATGGAGCCTGCTTGGGATTCTCTCTCTCCCTCTCTCTGCCGCTCCCCTGTGTTCTCTCTGTCTCAAAATAAATAAATAAACATTAAAAAAAAAAAAAAAAGTTGCACACTCAACTGACTGAGCCAACCAGGCACTCCATTTAAAAAAACTTTTTCTTGAAGTATAATTTATATTAGAGTGCACAGATCTTAAGTGTGTAGCTTGATGAACTTTTATACATGGATACACGTGTATAACCACCACCCAGATCAAGATACAGACCTGTTGGGCACCTTAGAAGACGCTTTTTCCCCACACTGAGTCATACTGCCTGCTCCGTATCCAAGGAGACCGCCTTTGGTGGTCTTGCATTTCAAATGAGACCCATTAGCATGTTGAGTACGTTCTCTAGCCCTAATCAGCTGCCTGGGTGGAGAATGTGGAGAATCTGATTTACCTAGGTTTAGGGTTTATCCAGGCAGGTCTGATGGAGGGGGAGAAGAGGCCAGGGAGTTGGAAGGAAGTGACATCAAAGGATAGGATTTCCAGGGTGAGAGTGAAGGTGACAGCAGGCAGAAGGAACGATGTGAGCAAAAGTATTCAGGGCTCAAGAAATATGTGTTCTCAGAATCTGGCCAGGGAACACATCAGGAGTGCTCGGAGATTGGGCGAAGAAAGGAAAATGTTAAGCAAGAGAGAGAGACATAGATTCTTCTTAGGAACAGAAAAATAGTGATGTTTATTCAGTTACCAAATATTTACCGAGTGTCGCTGTATCAGGCCCTTTGCCAGTGCTGATAGAGGGGCATAGGTTGCTTGGACGCACTGACTGTTCAACTGTTGCTGGTGAGGAATGATTCGGATGGAGAGGGGAGATGAATTCAAGACACTTCCGGAGTTAGAAGTGTCAGATGTTGATTAATGGAAGTAATGAAGGAGTAGGGAAAGAGTTAAGGCATCCAAAACAGTACAGTTTTTCTGCAGCTTAATAGTCAGCCTTTTGTTTTTCACTAAATACAACTTCCATTTCCATCCTCTCTCCAGCAAAGGCTGGGGATGGCTTAGAATGTTACTTTTGTGCATAGAACTCTTTTGCTTCTGGTGTCGTGCACAGAGCCAAGAATAAAGGCACACTCTGATTCTTGAAGTAAATGCGTGCTGTATATTTGCAGAAAGGGTGATTATTTATTTATTTTAATTTAATTAATTAATTAATTAATTTTTTTTAACGTTTATTTTTGAGACAGAGAGAGACAGAGCATGAATGGGGGAGGGTCAGAGAGAGAGAGGGAGACACAGAATCTGAAACAGGCTCCAGGCTCTGAGCGGTCAGCACAGAGCCCGACGCGGGGCTCGAACTCACGGACCGCAAGATCATGACCTGAGCTGAAGTCGGCCGCTTAACCGACTGAGCCACCCAGGCGCCCCAATTTTTTTTTAAATGCTTATTTATTTTTGGGAGAAAGTGCACATGCATGCCAGTGGGGGAGGGGCAGAGAGGGAGGGGGACAGAGCATATGAAGTGGGCTCTGTGCTGACAGTAGGGAGCCCTATGGGAGGCTTGAACTCACAAACCACAAGATCATGACCTGAGCCAAAGTTGGATGCTTAACTAACTGAGCCATCTAAAGCACCTCAGAAAGCTGTTTATATATATAGTAAGAATATGGAAGCAGCCTGAATGCCCAACCCCTGCAGGAAAGTTTAGGCAAATTTTGAGCTAACCATCAGGTAGATTATTGGATGGCCAAGACAAAAGACATTTTTATGGACCTGTGTCACTGCAAGGATATTTACACGTGAAGTCAAATTAAGAGAAGTCCTCACTGACTTAGTCGGAAGATCTGGATACTGATCTTGGTTACACCTCTTCCTAGTCCCTCTTTTTTTTTCCTTTTTTTAAAAGTTTACTTATTTTGAAAGAGAGGGAGAGAGCGAGCGAGTGAGCAGGGGAGGGGAAGAGAGAGGGAGAGACAGAATTCCAAGCAGGCTCTGCACTGTCAGCACAGACCAACTCGGGGCTTGAACTCACAAACTGTGACATCATGACCTGAGCTGAGATCAAGAGGGGGATGCTGGGGCGCCTGGGTGGCTCGGGTGGTTAAGCATCTGACCTCAGCTCAGGTCATGATCTCTCAGTTTGTGAGTTGAAGCGTCATGTTGGGCTCTGTGCTGACAGCTCAAAGCCTGGAGGCTGCCTTGGATTCTGTGTTTCCCTCTCTCTCTGCCCCTCCCCTATTCATGCTCGCTCTCTCTCTCTCTCAAAAATAAATAAACATTTATTGGCTTAACCAACTAAGCCACCCAGGCGCCCCTCCTAGTCACTGTTTTGAGTCTTAATTTCCATATATGTAAAATGCGTGCAGTGATAATGACAACTGCTTAAGTGCTCATGAAATTGTGGTAAAGATCCAGTGAGATACCTTATGTAATAGCAGTTATAACCCCCACAGTAAGTGACACACATCTGTTATTAATAGCCATGTTAGTGAGTGCTGACCAGTTGGAGTGGGAACTCAGAGGGAAATTTTTATCCTTTCTGGTCCTCTCCCCTACCCCCACACCCTGTAATGTTTCTTCAGTTTGTATTTCTGGTGTGTGTGTGGGGGGACCAAATAGATTCCTGCCAAGCACTGTCTAGCTGCTCTAATTTAAGCATGTGCACAGTGTGTAGGGTTGGGCAGCTTAATTTCACTCATAGGACTGAGCAGCAGGCCTTCTGGGATTTGAAGTCATTTACTGTGGACAAACCAAATATTGTCTCCCTGTGTTAGATCTGCACTGTTCTCTGCCTTTCTGGACATGTACATGGCATTATTCTCTCTCATTTGGTGTGAGCTTCACTCTCCCAGAGTCCTCTCCTTACCTTGGTGGAGCTCTAGAGTAGGTTGACTTATCTGTTAGCTTAGAGCAGTGTTTCTCAAACTCAAAAATAGGACTGGTGCCTCTGACCTGTATACTATTTATGGATCCCACTTTTGGTAGCATTGGAGCAAAATGCTACTACATTAGCTCTGATAAAGATGGTCTAGGGGCGCCTGGGTGGCTCAGTCGGTTGGGCGTCCGACTTCGGCTCAGGTCATGATCTCGCGGTTCGTGGGTTCGAGCCCCGCGTCAGGCTCTGTGCTGACAGCTCAGAGCCTGGAGCCTGTTTCAGATTCTGTGTCTCCTTCTCTCTGTGACCCTCCCCCGTTCATGCTCTGTCTCTCTCTGTCTCAAAAATAAATAAACATTAAAAAAAAAAAAAAAAAAAAGATGGTCTAGATTATGGAAAAGCACAGCAAAACATTCTTCATGGAGACTTTGTGGACCACTAACTCTGTTCACCAGCACCCTGTGGTCTATGGGCTGCTATTGGGAAACAGTCACTTACGGCCCAGCTGCCCGTCCTTTCAAGAGCTATGGAATCCATATGGTTCCTGTGCAGCTCTCTGCATAGTTTTCTGTTTCCTTTGTCACTTTCAGTTTTCTGCACTACTTTGTCCTCTTTTGTGCTTCCATTCCTCTGTACCTATGCTGATTTACTCATACTATACCCAGAAATACTCGCTAGCCTCACTGCCTCCTTGATCACCTGGAAAATGCCTCTTCATCTTTCAGAATTGAAATCGAGTGTCTCCTCTTCACTAGCATTGTCTTGACCTCTCTCCTTCTTCCTTGGCCTCTTAATTTCCCTCTGGTCCTAGAACTGGTCTTTTGCTCCTCTGCACCATGCTTAACCTTAAGTAGTCTTCTGTTGTTGCACTTCATTATAATTACTTTGGCGTATAGACAGGTTTATTTCCCTGAGGATACTGTAGTGACTACGAAACAGATACTTTATGGTTTTCTGTAGTCTCTTAGGGAATTAGACCATAAACATAAGCAAGTAAATGGAGAAACACATGAAATAATTATACATTGGGGTAAATGCTATGAAGGAAGCAAATGGGAAACTGACATAGACTGGAAGGAGATGGGAGCTACTTGAGATATGGTAGTTAGGGACTCCAATGCTGTAGGAATGTTAGGCTGTTGCCTAGGAAGAGTAAGTAGGCAGGGAGAAATGTTTCAAGTAAAAGGAGCACACTGGGTATGGGAAGGTATGTGGTATGTCTGAGGAAATGAAAGGCCCAGTGTTTTATAACATAGAGTCTGTCTTCCTTTGCCAGCTGCTATGATCACACATCTTCATAGATTTGACTCTGTATTTCCAAACCCTGGCATACTTCCTGGCCCAGAGTAGGTATTCAGAAAATGTCTGTTGAATTGATGAATTTCCGTCCCCCCCTCCCCTTTTTTTTGGTCAATTTTCCTTGTCCCTTTATATTTGTTTGGCTACACTGGTGTTCTGTGGCTTGGTTGACTTAGTGAATAGTTATGTCCCTTGCCTAAAATAAAGTCACCATAGTAACCTAATTTACTATGAAACTTATGTTATCTGTCTTTTCTAAGTTGAATTCTAGGTAAGTATGAGTTTTCAGTATTTGTTTGGCTTTGGTAGAGAGCTATTTTGTAACTAATTTTGTCATGGTGATCATAGCACTTGTGCATAAATCCCCTCCAATTTGACAGTTGTTATGCTGGGGTCTGTTTGTCTTTTTGACATTTGCAACATGGATATCATTGGTTTATTTTGATGATTCACCTTGCTTTGTGTATATATTCCTTTTTTAAAAAATGTTTATTAATTTTTGAGAGAGAGACAGAGTCAGAAACAGAGAGAGACAGAGAGAGAGAGAGAGCAGGGGAAGGGAGACACAGAATCCAAAGCAGGCTCCAGGCGGAGCTGTCAACAGAGCCCGATGCAGGGCTCAAACCCACGGACTGGAAGATCATGACCTGCGCAGAAGTTGGATGTCCAACTGACTGAGTCACCCAGGTGCCCCTGTGTATATATTCCTATTGCTGTTTTGTGGCTCTAGGTATTCATGTTCAAATCTTTTTAAAAAGTACATTTGGGGGCACCTGGCTGGCTCAGTTGGTGGAGCATGTGACTTTTGATCTTGGGGCTGTGAGTTCGAGCCCTGTGTTGAGTGTGGATTGTTCAAAAATAAAATATTTTTAAAAAGTACATTTGATGAACATTTATTGAATGCATAGGCATTGGGTGTAGATTACATAAAAATAAAAAATCCTTACAAGAAAAGAAAAAAAAAGAAGGGTCCACTCAGGTGCTTTAGAAGAGGGGTAGGGGAGAGCATGTAGAAACTCAGTCTCCAGCCCAGGTATGCTATAAGAAATACTGTCTTTCTTCTGTCTGGTTCTGGTTATAGGGTATAGGTATAGGTAGGCCAGATAATTCTAGGCTTATTACTACTTTACTCTTTTCCTTCCAGAGATCAAGAATATTCTTGGTCTCTTTGTAGGGAGGCAGAGGAGCCCACCATACTTCTTTTTGGGCCCTTGGCACTATAGAAGCCCTAATGCTTGGTCATCTATTTTGTATCTCCACAACCTAGCTGTTTGTCTCAGAATACAAATTTAGGAATGTATGTTGAATAATGGAATTGATAGGGCATAATTTCTGCCTTATAAAGTGCTTAGCATCTAGTGTTCGTATTTGCCATTTAAAAATCCTGTTTGTGGGGCGCCTGAGTGGCTCAGTCAGTTGAGAGTCCGACTTTGGCTCAGGTCATGGTCTCATGGTTCGTGAGTTCGAGCCCCACGTCGGGCTCTGGGCTGATAGCTCAGAGCCTGGAGCCCGCTTCAGATTCTGTGTCTGCCCCTCTGCTGCTTGCACTCTGTCTCTCGCATTGTCTCAAAAGTAAATAAACATTAAAAAAAAAAAAATTAAAAATCCTGTTTGTGACTTGAGTCTGAAATGTTTTTATTGAGTCTTCTGAGCCTTTTCTTTAAAGGAAAACTATTGAACAATTAAATTATATCCGATGATCATTTCAAACTCTCTTAGGCAAAATTAACTCAAGAAGAGGTAGAAAGCATGACCGGATTAATAATCATAGAAGTGATGGAAAAGGTCGATAAAGAATTGTCTTGTGAAAAAGTCTCAGACTAGGCAGTTTCATAGAAAATGAAATCAAGCTTTCAAGTCCTTTCTTTGAGCTTAGCATAGCCTAATCCTGAAATTGGGCAGGAAGGACATAATACAAGGAAACTTGGACAAGTCCTACTTATAAAAGAGACACAAAACTTGTCAGTAAAATACTAGAACTCCCAATAGACACTTACTAAATGAATGGCACACACAACCAAATATGATTTATTTTATAGGGTAATGATAACTTAAACTTAGGAAATCTGTTATTTCATTTTATTCATAGAGTAAAAGAGAAAAGTTGTACAATCATCTTGACAAAGACTGAGAAGTCTCAAAATTTATTCTTTTTTAAAAAATGTATTTTTTAAATTTACATCCAAGTTAGTGAGCATATAGTGCAACAGTGATTTCAGGAGTAGATTCCTTAATGCCCCTTACGCATTTAGCCCACCCCCTTCCCACAACCCCTCCAGTAACCTTCTGTTCTCCATATTTAAGAGTCTCTTATGTTTTGTCCCCCTCCCTGTTTTTATATTATTTTTGCTTCACTTCTCTTATGTTTATCTGTTTTGTATCTTAAAGTCCTCTTATGAGTGAAGTCATATGATATTTGTCTTCCTCTGACTAATTTCTCTTAGCATAATACTCTAGTTTCGTCAATGCAGTTGCAAATGGCAAGATTTCATTCTTTTTGATTGCCGAGTAATACTGCGTTTTGTGTGTGTGTGTGTGTGTGTGTGTGTACACATACATACATACCACATCTTTATCCATTCATCCATTGATGGACATTTGGTCAAAATTTATTCTTGAATCCTTGGTAAGTAAGTATGAGGAAAACTTCACATTAAAGGCATTAATTAGAAAACTCTACAGACTTCACACTTAATGATGAAACATTGGAGATATTTTCATTAAAAGAGAAGGATGCCAACTATCTGCTAATTTTCAACATCATCTTAGAAGCACTAATCAGTGTCATAATGCAAGAAAAATAAATGGTAGTATCAGTATTATACTGATAATACAAATTATTATAATCATAATTTGGATAGGATATGGTAGTCTACCTGTGAAATGCAAGGCAATTAATTGATAATCCATTAGTGAGAGTTTGAGTAGGTTCAGAAATCAAAACAGAATAAGAAAGTATACAGTGAGAGTGCTGCTTCTACTTCTTCATCCTATACCTGCTCTGTTCTCTATAGGTAACCAGTTTATTAGTTTCTGTCCATCCTACCAGTGTTTCTTTATTTAAATACACAACGTAACACAGAAAGTATTATAAGATATGCACTATTCAGTAGCTTGCCTTTTTTTTTTTTTTTTTTTTTTAATTTGATTTTGAGAGCCAGAGAGTGCATGTACATTTGAGCAGGAGAGGGACAGATAGAGGGGAAGAGAGAGAATCCCAAGCAGGCTCTGTGCTGCCATCAGCATGCAGTGTGCCATCAGCATGCAGGCTCTGTGGGGCTAGATCCCATGAGCCATGAAATCACGACCTGGGCTGAAATCAAGAGTTGGAGGCTTAACCGATTGAGCCACCCAGGTCCCCCTGTAGCTTGCCTTTTTTAAAGTTAATATGTCTTGGAAATCTTTCTGTATCAATTCATAGGGTATGGTTTCTCACTTTCTGTCTTTTGTTTTATAGCTGCATCATATTCTATTTTGTGGATGTGCCAAGCAGCATACATATAAATCCAATAACCACAAAGCTGTTGGTTGATAATCTGCCCATTAAATACTCAAAACTTTTAATTTAAAGGTATTTATTTTTATATGCACAAGTATTATGTAACTAAATCTTTGTAAAAATTCAAACTAAAGGCAAAAGTCTCTTGACCATTTCTAATACCTGTTCGACCTTCCCTAGAGCTAACTTTTGTTATCAGTTTAGTGTTCAATATCTGTTCCTTTCTGGCTAATATTTCCATTAGAAATGTGACTCCCAGCTGCAGTGTTACTTTGTAAACTAGAGTCTCATCAGTGACTGTTAGTTACATGTTGAAGCAGGAAATTCTTGCTCCTCTTTCCTGTCTATACACAGTCTGTTCACAACTTCTCTTTTGTTAACCTTGTCACATCTTCTCTAGCTCCCCCTGTGGTTATCCAGATATTTAGGTTGCACTAGTACAATTACTGTTTTGTAGGTAAAAAGTAGTTGATTATCAGTAATTTCATGTAGTTTCACTTAATAGTGTTAAAACTTAATTGGTTCATGTGTCTGATTCTCCTCAAGGACAGGAGCCAGAACACTTACGTCTTATAATCCCTTTCAAGACCTGGAATTGACTGGGCAGGTCAAAGTCACTTAATAAAGTTCTGTTGACTGATGAAGCTGAGCTGTTTCCAAGGCAACCAGCAATTTTGATCCACCAAGTCTTCTCTGTTCTTTGAAATGCAGTTGGGTTTCCCCATTCTCAGTGAGTGCCTCTCATCCTTGTCACACTTTAGAAAAGTAGGGGAAAACTGCCTTCTCCTTAGGAAACCTTGTTGACCCCGTTGTTACTATTGATCCTCTTGGTGAGGTTTATGTAGTTTATGTACTGCAGACAGTAGGATGCCTGTGCCCTGTAAAGTTTTTTGAGCAAGGAAGGGCTTTAGAGTAGCCAAGGGCCTAGAAGACCTTCTTCAGGCTCCCGAGCATGTGCATTGGAGTTGCTAGCCTAGGAATTTGGAGTTGATCTGTGGATCTGGACTTACCAGACTTTTAGAAGGTACTGACCAAATTCAAAATAATTTGGGATTTGTCCTGAGGTTACACTTTTTATTTTGCCAAATAAGGATATTTAAAATAAGTATTTAGTTATATAATCTTTATAGTTGGTACATGCTCATGGTACAACATTCAAAACATACAAAAAGATATATATTGAATAAAATAAGTCTCATACTTCCTCTCCAGTTCCTTAACTATCCAGTTCCCTTCCCAAGAGGCAAACCGGGTTGCTTGATCATCCTTCCAGAGATAGCCCACGCATTTAAAAACAGGTATGAATGTATTGGCTCTCTCTCCTCTCCCAAATAAATGGTAGTGCATTCAGTACACTTTGCACCTTTAGTTGTTGGGTTTTTTCCCCACTTTTCTTAGAGATCTCTTAAAATCAGTACATAGAAGGCTGACATACTCTTTTAAATGGCTACATAATATTAGTAAGAGACCAACAGTTACCACTGTTTTAATTTAAAAAGTATATTTACACACCAAAAATTTAGAAAGAATGTGATTTTAGTATAAAGAAAAGTTCTGCAAATTAAATAAATTTAGTTCTGTGAGAAATTAATTCCATGCATTGGTCCAAAGCCTTGTGTTTGAAAACTACTGCTAGAGATAGTAAACCATTAAAGCAAGAGCTTTTGAATAGGAGTGCGTTAGGCCAGCTTGTGTTATTTTAGGGAGGCTCCCTAGTCTCTGGTAGGCTGTACAGATGAGAGGGCAAAAGGAATATGATTGAGATGTCCATGTCCTTCTCTCTGCTTTATGGAAAGGAAT
The DNA here is from genome assembly GCF_018350215.1 of Panthera leo. Lineage (NCBI taxonomy): Eukaryota > Metazoa > Chordata > Mammalia > Carnivora > Felidae > Panthera > Panthera leo. The sequence continues at coordinate 23,387,922 of NC_056681.1, read as the reverse complement.
AGATTTAGGGAATCCTTTTGTTTTCTACAGTTGTATTTCACAGTTCATCACATTGTATAGTTAGCTAGTCTGCTGTCAAGATATCTTCTGTTTGTAGCAGCTGTATGTCAGTTGTATCAGAGTAGGGAGACTAGGTTCAGGGCTGTTTATTCTGTTAACATTTTTTGGGGAATTGATGTATGTTTAGTACCATTCAGAATTTTATCAGTCCTGTGTGAAAAATACCCACATGAAGTGATGGGAGCCTGAACTTGGAGAGTGACTGAAATTGGAATGGGTAGCTGGAGTCTGGAGCTTTGGGACTGAAGAATTGACAGGACACTTGACCTTTGGGAAGACTAGGGAGAGCAGAATTCATTTGCTGAACATTTATTGAATGCCCAGTGTCTGCAACCTACTGTGATAGGTTAACGGCAAACAAACTGCCTTAGAGGTTACTGGTGTAGGATTGAAGAGGACATAGTATTCAGACAGAAGGAAGCAGGCCTGTTTATTTAGGTAGCACATGTTTGTTAGGATAGCGGGGTACTAGGTGCTGGATATAAGGCAGGCAGGTAGAATCTAAACTTTCTCAATCTAGAATAGCAATCTGATTAATACAAGTGTATTTAAGGAACAATATTATTTATTTTTAACCATTTATTTTTGGAATGAGCAGTATAATAATATGGTTGAAAAAAAAATATTAAAAGGCATGCTACAAAAATTCTGTCTCCCACTTTTGTCCCTCCCCTCCCCCAATACTCAGTTCCCCTGTTGTGTCAGTTAGGTTTCAATGCTGGAAACAAAACCACTTTGGATACTTTAACCACAAAAGGATTTAACACAAGAAATTGGGTACTTAGAAAATTGTTGGAAGGGTTGGAGGAGTGGGACTCAAGGTTGCTGCCCTTAAGTATCAATTTGAAGGACCCAGCCCGGAGCTGTGTTCTGGAGGTCAGGAAGTTACTGCTGCCACTGGCCCACTGCCACCACCACCCTCAACACTGCTGCTTGATACTTAAGAAGCTGGTAACTAGACATTAGATCCTTGCTTATGCAGACCAGTACATCAGTATCACCAGATTGTTTAAAGCTCTTAGGCCCTAACTTCATCTGCTGAATCAAAATCTACATTTCAACAGGATCCTCTGATGATTTGCATTCCATGAAAGTTTGAGAGGTCCTTCACTGGAGCCCTGGGGTTTGGCCACTACAGTTGCCTCTAAACCCATAGGTCTCCATGACCTTGACTGCCAATTGTTGGGGAGTCAGGGAAATGCAGTTGGTTTTTCCAACTCTCAGTCTAGAAGAAATGGAGATTGAAAGAGCCCATCTTTTGAAGTGACCGTACTTCTTTATGTAACCATTGTTAGTTTCTTATGTAAGATATTTTTATGCATAGTTAAACATATATGAATATACTTTTTCATCTTAAAGAAAATAAACAGTTGTTTACACAATGTTCTGCACCTTGTTCTTTTCATTTAATAGTTCATCTTGAGAGAGCTTTCCGTATCATAACATAGGATTTTTTTTTTTTTAACAGCTGCATGGTATGCTACTATATGGATTACAAAATTCTTTTTTTTCTTTTTTTTTTTTTTTTTTTTTTTTTAAATTTTTTTTTTAACGTTTATTTACTTTTGAGACAGAGAGAGACAGAGCATGAACAGGGGAGGGGCAGAGAGAGAGAGGGAGACACAGAATCTGAAACAGGCTCCAGGCTCTGAGCTGTCAGCACAGAGCCCGACGCGGGGCTCGAACCCACGGACCGTGAGATCATGACCTGAGCTGAAGTCGGACGCTTAACCGACCAAGCCACCCAGGCGCCCCTACAAAATTCTTAAATTGAAGCTATCTAATACAATCTGGGTTGCATGGTCATTCTAATTTATTGGCATATGTAAAGTGTAATCAAGTTAAATGTTTGCTTCCTGCCTCCTTTGTGTTTTGGTCTTGTGTGTATGTCAACTTGTTTAACTTGCCTTATAACCCACTGTGCTGGGTATCCTTCCTCCACTCTACATGACAGAACTCAGGTCTGAAAGGTCAGGTTAATAGTTCATAAACTAAGGAATATCCAGGTTGGGATTTGAACCCCAAGTCTGTTAGCCTCCATAATTTGTGATTTAACACAATTGCACGAGCCTTTACATGGTAGGCTTTGGTAATCTAGTCCTTTGGGAAGAGGTTTGGAAGAGTACTGTTTTGGATATTTTGGGTGGGTATTAAAGGCATTTGACTTTTTTTTCTGACTCAGGTATCCAGCTCACATAGAAGACATTGACTACGAAGAAGGAAAAGTACTCATCCATTTCAAGCGTTGGAACCATCGTTATGATGAGTGGTTCTGCTGGGACAGTCCTTATTTACGCCCTTTAGAGAAAATACAGCTGAGGAAAGAGGGCTTACATGAAGAGGAAGGATCTTCTGTGAGTATCAGATCTGTAATGAGCTGGGTCAGCCATTGGGTATTTTATGTTCCAGCCTTTGATGTTCAGTGTGATAGTCAGTAGCAGCTGGGGACCAATCCTTATTTAGGTCTGTAGTTACAACTCTGAGATCTCCATGGCACCTGGGGTTCTTGAAGAATCCTAGTTGTCAATTGTCTCCATGATGTGATTGATGTGACAGGTCATTGAGAGAAACATTGAGGATGCATGGGGACCTTATCTCTTTCTTTTATACCACTGTATCCCTTTAGATTGATTATTTATTTATTTATAAATATCTCTAAATTTTTTTTTAATGTTTATTTATTTTTGAGAGAGAGAGAGAGAGAGGGAGGAGACACAGAATCCAAAGCAGGCTCCAGGCTCTGAGCTGTCAGCACAGAGCCCAACGCGTGGCTTGACCTCACGGACTGTGAGATCATGACCTGAGCTAAAGTTGGATGCTTAACTGACTGAGTCACCCAGATGCCCTTATAAATATCTTTTATTTTTTATTTATTTTTTAAAATTATTATTATATTTTAATGTTTATTCATTTTTGAGAGAGAGAGAGAGAGAGAGAGAGCGTGTGCACCCCCCCACACACACATGTGCAAGTGGGGGAGGGGCAGAGAGAGAGGGAGACACAGAATCTGAAGCAGGCTCCAGGTTCTGAGCTGTTAGCACAGAGCTCAACACAGGGCTCCAACCCACGAACTGTGAGATTATGACCTCAGTTGAAGTTGGACGCTTAACCGACTGAGCCACCTAGGTGCCCCATAAATATCTTTTTTTAAACGTTTGTTTATTTCTAAGAGAGGTGTGAGCAGGAGAGAGGCAGAGAGGAAAGGAGAGAGAGAATCCCAAGTGGCTCCGTGCTATCAGTGCGGAGCCCAATGGGGGGCTCAGTCTCATGAAATGGAGATCATAACCTGAGCTGAAATCAAGAGTCAGACGCTTAGCCAACTGAGCCACCCAGGCGCCCCCCATTTTAGATCATTTATTAAACTGGTTTGTTGTATGACCATTTATTAAGCAATCATTCCCTGTGGAGCCTCATTTCAAGGTCTTTTAAAGGTCTTAAACACTTGGAATTGGACTATATTCCTTTTTCCTATTATCACTATACCTGGAGCTTTTACTGATTTCAGAATGAAGGATGAAGTATTCGTTTTGAGGTTTTAATTTTTTAAATATTTATAAGAATTTTTTAAAGATTTTATTTTAGTTTTTTAAGTAATCCCTCTACCCAATATGGGGATTGAACTCACAACCCTGAGATCAGGAGTCACATGTTCCACCGACTAAGCCAGCCAGGCGCCCTAAGTTTTGAGTTTTTTAAACAAGCATTGAGACATCTGTAGAACTCATGCTGCCTTTGGATCTGCCTCAGCCCTGGATTCTGTTTTTCATTTTAGCCCTGGCCAGGAAACTTGAACTCTTGTTTTCTGTGTGTGTTGTTCTACCACTCCTCTCCCCTCCTCCCTGCCCCTGCCATTTATTGTTTTATGTTGTTCAGTTTGATTGCTCAATATTCATTCTATAAACTGTATTAATGCAAACTGTTTGCTGGAAAAACAGTATGAAATATTAAAGTTGAATGGGTGCTTCCTTTGGCAAAAGATCCTTTAAAAGTGTGGTTGGCATGAATGCTGCTCCCCTAAAGATGAGGTGGCTTCCCTCCTTCTAACTTGTATACTGGGTGTGTTTTTAGTGGTCCTGGGCTCAGGGACAGAGCAGGGACTATCATCAGTGCTGTGCTATGCTTGCCCAGACCTCCTAGGATAGGAAAAGTCTTGTGTCTAACCCTTTTGTTGTGACTCCCAGTGCCTCTGTCTCAGTAGCCATCTCCCCTTCCCACTATTGTCAATCCAGCTTCTCTTATGAAATCTGGTACTGTGTGTGTCCTATGAAATTGGATTGGTAACAGGTTTTTTTTTGTTTTTTGTTTTTTTGTCTTTTTTAATGTTTTTTAGGAATTTCAAATAAACGAGCAGGTCCTTGCTTGCTGGTCTGATTGTCGTTTTTACCCAGCCAAAGTCACTGCTGTTAACAAGGATGGTAAGGCATTTGAGTTGTAATTATTTTTACTCATGAAGTAGGGGGGAGTTTGTAATATTAGAGTCTGATAGTATATTTTGAGTATGTATTTATTGCCTAGGAATCCTCTCTCTTCAAGTTAACCACTATGTCAGGAATTAGGAAGAAATTATAAATGGAGACAAATCTGGGTTAAAAAGAGGAATTTGATTCTTTGCCTCCTAAATTCTAGTAATTGTTTTCTAAAACAGTTATGGTTCTAAAAAAACAGTAAAATAATTATGGGTCATCTGTCCCTCTGCTGGTAAGTGTGCAGGTTCTTGTCCAGGAGTTCCTAGGAGATGAAAAATAAGCTTTAATATGCCTTTTACTTATTTGTAAATAGCCTAGAAATGAAGTGAACATTACTAAACATTTCTTAAAAATATGCTTTGTGAGGGGCACCTGGCTGGCTCAGTCAGTAGAGCATGTGACTCTTCAACTCAGTCATGAGTTCAGGCCCCACATTGGGCATGAAGCCTACTTAAAAAAAAAATGCTTTGTGGATGCAAGGTGATTGAAGGTGGTCTGTAGCATCAAAGTTGCTAGTTGAAACTGGGGCCCTGGGATTTAGAGCACCGAGTTGGGATGCCTTTGCCAAGTTTATAACCCGTGAGGAGTCAAGACTGGGAACATGACCCAGAGAGGCTGTTTTTGCTAGTACAAAGGCGGGAGGATGGTTAAGAAAATAATATGTATGGTCAGCATCCTGACACTGAGAGAACAGACTCTGGATCTGAGTGATACATTTTTTTTGTAGTATTTTCTATCAGGTTGTTTGTGGTATGTCCATGACCTCTTAGTACTGCTGTTTGTGGTGGCTATGTGGCCAGATTGACTTTTTATTCAGTGAAGTTTTTCAGGTATTCATTCAGCACTCTTGTTAAATGCTGGACCTGGGGCTGATCAAGTTTTGTTTGAGAATGGGTTGAAATGGTAAAAAAACGAACATGTATTTGCATGTAGCAGAAATTTCTGTTTCTCTTTTGCTCTATTCACTCCCTCCCCACGCTGCCCCCCCCCCCCCCCCCCCCCCCCCCCCCCCCCCCCCAGCTGTTAGGCCAGTGTGGGTTAATTCTGCTACCAGATGTAGGTTATCCTGAAAGCACAGTCCTCTTGCCTCAGGCTTCCAAAACAAGGTTGTATCTTTTAAGATGTCTGAGCAGTTACTGACTACTCCAGTTCATGGTTGATTCAGCCTTTTTGAATAGTTCTTGTTTCCCTAAATTTCTTTCTTTCTTTTTTTAATGTTTATTTATTTTTGGGAGAGAGAGAGAGAGAGCACAGGCAGGGGAGGAGCAGAGAGAGAGAGGGAGACAGAATCTGAAGCAGGCTACAGATGGTGAGGTCATGACCTGAGCCCAAAGTCTGATGCTTAACCAACTGAGCCACCCAGGCACCCGTTCCCTAAATTTCTTTTTTTTTTCTATAATTTATTCATTAAAAAAAAATTTTTTTTATTTAAAAAAAAATTTTTTTTTTAACGTTTATTTATTTTTGAGACAGAGCATGAACGGGGGAGGGTCAGAGAGAGGGAGACACAGAATCTGAAACAGGCTCCAGGCTCCGAGCTGTCAGCACAGAGCCCGATGCGGGGCTTGAGCCCATGGACCGTGAGATCATGACCTGTGCCGAAGTCGGCCGCTCAACCGACTGAGCCACCCGGGCGCCCCATAATTTATTCATTTTTTATAATTTACATCGAAGTTAGCGCATGGTGCAACAATGATTTCAGGAGTAGATTCCTTAAGCCCCTTACCCATTTAGCCAGTCACTCTCCCACAACCCCTCCGGCAACCCTCTGTTCTCTATATTTAAGAGTCTCTTATGTTTTGTCCCCCCCCCCCTTTTTATATTACTTTTCCTTCCCTTATGTGCATCTGTTTTATCCTAAAGTCCTCATATGAGTGAAGTCTTATGATATCTGTCTTCCTCTGATTAATTTCGCTTAGCATAATACCCTCTAGTTTTTCTAAATTCCTTTTATAAGTTTGTGTTCAAAATAGAATTCTCTGTTATTATTTTTCATATGTATCACTTTAATCTAAAAATGTATTTTAAAGGAGAGCTCACATGTTATTAAACTGCTTTTTAGTAAAGGACAGTTTACTTTTTAAGTCTTATTTTCAAGATTAAAATTTTTTCTGCTCTTACTACATTTAAATCATATGATATGAAATGTAGGTGTTCTATGTGTACATAGATGTGTTCCTGAAGGTCTATTAGGTTGATTTATGCTGGTCAATTGAGTGTATTCCCCCTGAATGATATCCATTGGAGGTGTGCTCCCTTGGGGAAATGGCTGTCCCTTAGATCACATAAAAGTTGTGAGTAGTAACATGGGTAACTCTGTAGATAAGGGAGGTTGTAGAAAGGAAGCAACATGTGTCTTTTGATCCAGTGATGTCTCAGAGTCACATGGAGCACAGAAATGGGGCCAAGGGGGTTGGATGAGGGAGTATCAAAGGAGAAAAGGCAGATTGAAGAAGAACGGTTTGGGGAGCCCGGGAGCAGTCTCTTAGAGGGGTAGGATGGGGTCTTGGTGGAAGGAGGCTGTTTGCATCTATGCAGATCCTAGATCTGGGTATCATGGATTTAAAAAAAGAAAAAAAGAGAAAAGACCTAGTTCAAGGCTGCATGAAGTGGGTGTTGATATAGAGCAACCAGGAGGAGGCAGTACAGGAATAGAATGGTGCAGATAAATCATGAGGGGAGCGGGGAAGGACCCCTGTCTGTAGTTACTGTTGTTTTTGTTTTTGTTTTTTTATGTGTGGATGAGTCTGGAATATTTTGAAATAATCATTTAAGGACTAAAAATCATTTGCCACATTATTAGGCATAGTTAAGATTTTTAAATGTCTCTTAAACTCTTTTGAACTGGGGCAACCAGAGCTTTGCAGGTTGTTTTAAAAAATATTTTCTGTTTATTTCCTCTATGTGCTAAAATTATAGGAGGGTGAGTCTTCAGATAATGATTGTCCCTAAAATAGCCATTTGCCACCCTAATAATATTGGTTCTGTAAGCTCTCAATTCTGTCCAGTAAATTTTAGTTATTTGAAAGACATTGAAAATGAGTGGAGGGGCACCTGGGTGGCTCAGTTGGTTAAGTGTCCAACTTTGGCTCAGGTCATGATCTCCTGATTTGTGAGTTTGAGCCCTGAATGGGGCTCTCTGTTGTCAGCACAGTGGCTACTTTGGATCTTGTTTTGGATCCTCTGTCTCCCTCTCTTTCTGCCCTCCACTGCTGGTTCTCTCTCTCTCTCTCTCTCTCTCTCTCTCTCTCAAAATAATAAATAAACTTGAAAGAAAAAAAAATGAGTGGAGATTTCTGCCAGAATCCGTTTTCCCCAGAGTTTTTGGTCTGAAGTCCTTACTGGTTCTTGAGACTAATTGGAAGGGAGAGAAGAGGAAGGTCACGGGGCAGGGGAAATCCTGAAAGGTAGTGGAATCGGCTGGGTGGTATTATGGTCACATTGTGGATTGTGAAGGAAAGCTAGCCTTTGTGGGAGTTCAGATCTGTGCCTGATTTTCAAGAGATAATGACTCTTTGGTGCTGCCTTTGGGTTAGATTTTATCCATGGGAGCTGGTGGGCAGTTTCTAGTTCAGTGTGACTGTAGTCCTTGCAGGATGTGGGGAGGACAATGCTGGACTCTTTTTTCATTCTTTCCCTGGTATTTTCTGCTTGCTCTGCCTCATTTCCATCTGCAGCAGAGGCTATCACAGTTTCATGGCTCTGTGAAGAGGAGCTCTGCTGGCAAGGTGCCCCCTTTATTTCCTGTAAAAGTCATTTTGTCTTGTTGGTGCTGCTAGAAGCTGGGCATATAGTGAAATCACACCTTGTAGATTCATCTTTGGGAGGCTTGGTCTCATTTTCTGGCCACTCTCAACCTCCTTGGTGGTTTTCCTGAGACTGAGCATTGAGGTTGCTGGCATTGGGAGTCTGGTGTGAAACACAACTAAATGGTAACTTTAGAGTTTCTTAAGGGAGTTATTTAGCACTTAGAAACTGGGGAGGGCAGTGCAATGTTATTTAGCCCTTTTCACCTGGAATAGTTCTTTGGCAGTGGTAATTAAGCATCATTTCATGTGAAGGTAGCCACACCTGGTTAGCTTTGTTAGCCCCTTTGTCTGTGTTTGGAGTAAAGGACAGGATTCTGCTTCCAGGGAATCTTTGTTCAGAAGCCATCTCTGGTGAGTTGACCTCAGCTCTTTGCTGCGGCTGCTCAGCTTCCCTTTTTCACACTGGGTATGGCAGAGCCACAAGTGTCAGGGCTTTGTGTCCCCATCATGGACTAAGACCACGCTGCTCTGCAAGGCATTCTCTGGCGGAAACTGAAAGTAGGTTTGCATTTACAACAAAATGAGGAATTGTTCCTTCCTGTTGATCTGTGGTTCTTTAACTTGAGTGAACAGGCAAATCAGGCCCCTCTTCCTTAAAATTATACGTATTCTTAGGTTATGTGTTCTCTGTTCCCTCAGTTCAGTCTTTGGTCTAGTGCCTGAAGTCTGCATTTGTAAGAGGAGATTCTTTGGAAATGCTTTTATTTCTAGAGTCTCTTGTTGAAGCAGTTACTATTTTTTGTCTTCATGCTGTAACTGATCCTATATTTGAAATGTGGGGATGTTGGGACTGTGTGAAGAGCTTTGCACAGAGATAAAAGGAAGATTTAGGCCCACACACGCAGGTGCTAGCTTGGCTCTTACCTTCTAAGTGGGGAAGGGGTTCGTGCTTCCCTTTTAAAGTGATTGGTGGATAGTAGTAATTGGAACCACTTATTGATCCCTTGCTCTGTAAGGGTTACTTTGCTAAGCAGTTTCCATATCTGATCTGATTTAGTAGTATTCAGACAGACATGGAACGGTTGTTGCCATCAACCCTATCATTTTACAGATGAGCAGCTAAGCTAACAGCAGAAGCTGCTTGAGGTTACAGAGCAGGTACATAAATGACAGAACTGCGACCTGGATGTAGGTCTGGGGGGGCTCCAAAGTTCCTGAACTGCAGTTCCTAAAGTCCTAGACTATCTCTCTGAGGCAGAGTTTTCCTAAAGGGCAAAAGTTGTCAGGGGCAGGTGTTTATTGGGAGTGTGTACACACATGCCTGATACGATGGTAGGGTGGGTGTAGATGGTCAGTATTTTCTGGAGCATGGTGGTATCTTGAGGGCCCTGACTAGGACTCTGGATCTGGTCCCAGTCCCTGCTCCTTGATTACTGGCAGTTTACTACCCTTTCTCTGGACGCTTGTGCAGTTAGAACTCGAAGAAGGAATTGGAACAGATGAGCATTTTTAGAAATTGTTGGCTACAGAACCTAAGCCCATTATGTAAAATTGGCTAAGAAGAAATGATGGGGGAGGGGAAGATATACTTGCAAACTTGTGTGTATTTCTCTGCCCACCCCAGAAGGCACATCTGTGAGCACATCAGGACTTTGAGAATCCATGTTTGAAAACTTTGAGTTTCCTATCCTTGGCATTCTGGAATTCTCTGACTCTCGGAGAATGAGTGGGATAGAGAAAAGGCCTTCAAGTCATAGTTATGTTAGATTTCAAGAGCAACAGAAATCTATCCAGAGTCACTTGTGCCATCCTGTTTCCTTGGCCCTAGAGAAGATCAGTTTGCTATGCATCTCTAGTTTTTTTTCTTACATCCCTTCTGTACTTAACTGACTGCTATAAGGTTGTCCAGTATACTGAGTTTTTAACCCCCAGAGGCCCATGTTTATTTATTTATTTTGAGGGGGAGAGAGAGGGAGAGAGAGAGAGAGAGCTCGAGGCATGAGTGGGTAGGGGCAGAGAGAGAGAGAGGGAGAGAATCCCAAGCAGGCTCCGTACTGTCAGTGTGGCCCAGCTTGGGGCTCGAACTCACTAACCATGAGATCATGACCTGAGCCGAAATCAAGAGTTGGACGCTTAACTGACTGAGCCACCTAGGTGTCCCAGGACAGGGGCTTCTTAAAGGAGACTGAGGCAGGGGGATGCACTTATTTTTTTCTGTAATTTACATGTTATTTGTTAGATATTATTTGTGGCTGTGGGAGAACTCTATTGTCAGCCACCTGCGGGAGGATTCCAGGGGAAGACATTCTTTTAGTTGTACAGGAACCATTAAAGTAGATTTGGGGCCTCTCTCCAGAAGTGGGCCTAGGCCACTATTGTCTATGGGATGTATTGTTCTTTTCCTTCTGATTTATTGAAGCCCAGGTTAGGCTGTGTACATGATCAAGGAAACAAGTTTTGAGATGATCCCTTGTAGTTCTTTGGAAGTAAAAAGGGTCAGGGCCAGGATATTGCTGTCTAAGTAAGGATGGTGATCCATGAGTACCTTACCATAGTGCAAGTCATTTCAGAGTGGTCATTGATGCTCTGGGTCGGTATTTTGGACTAAAGGCTGAGGGACTTGGGAAATAGGCAGTTTGGGGTGGTGGAAGAAGAATTGGTCAGAGGTCAGCAGAGAGGCTTAGATGTTTGTTGTTGTTGTTGTTATTGTTTTTAGAGAGGCTTAGGTTCTAATCCTACCTCTATTTAGCTCTGTTTTAGCTCTTTTTGGAACTCAGTGCACACCTCTTCATTTAAGGCCTCCTTTTTGAACGTGCCATCAAGAGTAAGCTTCAGAATTGACCTCAAATAGCTGAAAATGTTGGACTGTTGGGTAACATTACTAAATGTTATCCTTCTGGATGTTTGAAATGTCTGTAAAAGTGAACAGTTTTCATTTTGATGTAATTGGTGCTAACTTTCTTGGTAAGATAGATGAAGGGGTGTAGGCTTGGGTGGCTTGTTGGCATACTTGATCTTTTAAGATTTCATGAGAGGTGGGTTCTTAATGCCCCCATCCCCAGGCTGGCCAGAACTGTGTCATGGTTGCTTGGAAAGGGTATGTTTAGAGTCCATAGCATTACTTAGCATTGCTTCTGGGCTTGCCAGTGCTCTCACAATAGAGGCAGGAAGACAGGATCCCAGGCCTTTGTTGTAAGAACTCATCAATCATTGGTGAGCTGTCTTATGTAGAATCCTTTAACCAACCCAGCATAACGATATATCCTTGTATCTAGTTTTCTAGCCACTTTGTTCTGTTTGGTGACACTTGTGACAAATAATCAACTTTATTTTGTAATTACTGGGAATACAGTTTAGTACGTAATTACTAATTGTCTATAGCAGTGGTTCTCAGACTTTAGTGTGTACCAGAATTACCAGAGACACTTGTTAAAATTTATTTCTGTGACACACTCTCAGAGTTTTTGATTCAGTTTATCAGGTGTGGTGCTGGTAACTTACATTTCTAACAAGTTCTCAAGAGTTGCTGATATTCCTGGTCTGGGCACCATACTTTGAGAAGCCCTGGTCTACGGTTAACCAGGTATTGTGTGAGAGAGACTGGTGTGGGATGTGGTCCCTGGCCTTGGAGAGCCTGCCTTTGATTTGGGATCTGCCTTCTACATGAAGGTAGGCCTAAGTTGAGACTCTGCAGGCAAGGGGACAAAATGAGTCTTTGAGAAGTTCAGAGCAGGGAAAAGTCTCTCTAGGAAGTCAGGAAGCTTTTACAGAACATATTGTGGTCATATGAACTGAGCACATTCCAGGCAGAAAATAACTTTCATAAAGATGTGGAGGTGAAAATATCACAAGGCAGTTTCATTGGGTGGCAAGTAGCTCATTACTTTGAGTTGGTGGTTTTTGTATGGTGGTAATGAGAAACAAAGTTTGGAAAATAATTGGGCTCAGATTGCATTGGACTTTGAACACTACAGAATGAGGCTTTCATTAGAGGTGGCTAGCCATTGACAGGGCCCTGTTTAGGACTGGAGGAGAGGTGGCGTGGGGTGGAGAGAGAATGTATAAGAAGAAAGTAACTAGCCAGAAGGTCTTAGACTTCCTTGTTGCATTCTTTTGCTCCCAGCCCTTGGGATTTTTTTCCCCCCTTCCTGTTTGGTGGGAAATTGATCCTGAAAGCTGACTGATCATGTTTACGGGTAGTAAACCATTACATGATTACCAGAAGTTCACCGATAATCTTGACAAGGTTAACGGATTATTTTTTTTTTATCTCTGGGGCAAAAAAAAAAGGGGGGGGAGGCGGGTTCTAAGATGTAAAAGTTTGAAAATGTTGGTTTGAGTGCAACTAATGAGAAGTTTTGTATTATAGTTGGATGCCTCATTTGGGGAGAAGATTATTTGGATTTTCAGCTTCAGTCTTATAGCAGTGATTTTTGTTAGATTTTTTTTTTCCTAATGGAATAACTGACAATGTAGTGGCCCCATTAAGTGTTTTGGCCAAGTCTCTATTTTTAAATATTGTAACATGAAGGTCATTCATATAGATTATGAGATTAATGTTACCTCCAAAAACATGATACGTTTAGTTAGCAGTCATGTTTCTTTTGAAGTTTAACAGTTACTACCACTCTGAAGCCTAGAACATATTGATAAAAATTAATAATTCACCAAACAATAAATAAATCTGCATTTTCCTCACATTTTTAATTGTTTTATTGCTCTTTGTTCTTGGCCTAAATTCAGTGCATTTTTTTTCTTTTAATGAAACATCATAAAAATGAGCTGTTTTTTTTTCTTAAGTTTATTTATTTTGAGAAAGAGAGAGAGAGAGAGAGAACATGAGCAGAGAGGGAGGGGCAGAGAGAGAGAATCCCTAAGCAGGCTCTGGTCAGTGTGGAGCCCAACGTGAGGCTCAAACTCACGAACTGAGAGATCATGACCTGAACCAAAACCAAGAGTCAGGATGCCCAACCAACTGAGCCACCCAGCCATCCCCCAAATGAGCTGTTTTTGATGGATTTTGATTTGTATAGATTAAGAGAAAACTTACTATGTAATGTTGACTAAGAAATGAAGGCATGCATATTAGTTATTATCTTGGACATAAATAAGACTGATTCCTAATATTGTAATTCTCATACATTTATTGTTGTGGTTGGAGCTCCCTTGTATTTATGCTTTGAAAAGTTTTGTTGCTTTCATGAAACTGCAACTTAAATCATGGTATCTCCTTGAATTTTAGGTACTTACACTGTGAAATTTTATGATGGAGTAGTTCAGACTGTCAAACATATTCATGTCAAAGCTTTTTCCAAAGATCAGGTGAGAAATGTGGTTTTGTGCTTTGTGGTATGAATAATACTGACATTGCAATTTTGTTTCTCAAATAAAGGCATTATATTTGTTTATGATGGCAAAGTCTTTATTTCCTTTACCTGACACAATTTCACTAGAAAGCAATATGCAGGTTTTCAGAAATTGTTAATATTTTTCCCTCTCTGCCATTTCCTGTTATCTGTTTTCCTCATCTTTTCTCAAAAGTGTCTCCTTATTACTCTTTTTTTTCTCTCTCCCTGTGCCCTGTCCCCAGAGCTGTTACTCATCATAGGGAACGTGCTGAAACGCTTGAGGAAACCTAGAGTGTATTTTCTCCTCATCTAACTTAGTCCCTTCAGCTCAGGATCATGACTTGGTGGTTTCAAAACTGCAGTTTGGTGTGTATTTGGCAATCATTTGTGCTACATATGCCTGGTTTGAAAATTTTGTTTCCTTTTGTGCTGGTCACCATGCACTTGTTTGCTTGAGCATGGGACAAGAGTTTTGATACTAGAAATGTGGTCCATCTAGACATGACCATCTAGAAATTGTTGCCTACTCTTTTCATTTTTTCCCCTTTAGTCTTTTTTTCATGTGTATGCCCTAATGAAATAGTTGAGGGGAAAGCAAGATCAAAATTTGGATATTAATGTTTTAACAATTCTGATCATTAATAATTGTTACTCACCTCTTTGGGTAGTTTTTGATGTGACAGTATTTGTTGATGCTGGGACCTGTCTTTTCTTATGATCAAATGCTTATCACAAGTTTTAGTAAATTCTTCTGTACCTATATTTAACATTTTCAAAGGATTATGATACTTGGTATCTTTAAAGGTAGCCTTAAGAATGTTTTTGCCTTTTGCTGGTTTTCCTTTTCAGAAAATTGAAACAGTTATAAAGCTTTAGCCTTGAGGTTTTTTCTCTTCCATCGTTTGCTGCTTAGGCATCTAAGGAAGTGCTATACAGTACACTAAAATCGAATTTTGTGTGCTGCTTGGATGGCTCAGCCAGAGCATGTGACTCTTGATCACAGGGTTGTGAATTTGAGCCCCATGTGTGGCGTAGAGTTTATTTAAAATTTAAAAAGTGATTTTGGCCTTAAATTTGACAAAAGTTTTTAAAAGTTTAAAAGTTTTTATTTGTTTCTTTTGAGAGAGACAGAGACAGAGTGAGTGGGGGAGGGACAGAGAGAGAGAAAGAGAATCCCAAGCAGGCTCCATGCTGTTAGCACGGAGCCTGATGCAGGGCGCGAACTCATGAAACCGTGAGACCATGACCTGAGCTCAAAACAAGAGTTGGCTGGACTCTTAACCAACTGAGCCACTCAGGCGCCCCTTTGGCAGTTTTTGTGTTGAGTTTGTGGAGTAAGTTAATAATAGAGGACCGTATTAAGAATTTGTTCAGAATTGTCAGATTGTACCCAGAATCTCCCCAAATGGAAATGTAGGGCTCCAGATAACATTCAACTGTTTACTTTGCTGTACTGAATAAATTGATTGATAGCACTTGAGATGCTTTGGGTTGGAGATAAGCACCTTACCCACTGTGGATTTGTGGGTGCTTCATTTCCCAATTCCCAGCTGTCCCTGAGTGTCTCACTTCATCTCAGACCTGGTGGGTAGTCAGGTGCAGGCCCATGGCTCCTGCTTGTATTTGTTTTTTCAACGAGGGCATCATATTTAGTTAAAAGACTTCTCAGGTCTCTTCAGCCCTAAGAATGTAGGGTTCCATAAGGCTATATACAGAGCTTAACTTTCAATTTGCCTTTCTCTTTTAATCCTCTCCCTGCTCCAACTCTCAAAAAAGTACCCAGAAATTAAATACAAGGAAGCTCAAAGAGCTAAGGCAAGCCAGCCCAAGATTATCAGGCTCCCTCCCATAGGGACCAAAGTCTGGACGCTGGGGTTTCTACTCACAACTTGGTATCAAAAGCTGGTACAGAATAAGGTGGTTTCAAAGGCTAGCAGTAACTTGGCTCCAAGGGCCTTTCTGCAGTGGAGCACACCTAACAGGGCCAGGCTGGGTAAGAAGCGGTGTTTGTTGGCCTTGTTAAAAAGCTTCTTCCCTTAGGCATCTGGAAACTGAGTGCCCTGCACCCCCATAGGAGACCAGCCCTAAGGCCCTAGCTCCAGACAAGGCACCCAAGCGTTGGAGAGCAGCCCCTGGCCTGCAGCCATGGCAGTGGATGGTTATGTACCTCCAAAGCTTAACTCATTAAAAGTATCTGTCACAGACAATTTCTAAAGGTATTTTCATATATTACTAGAATAGATTGAGGTTTTTTTCTGTATGACCATATTGTTCTAAATGTTTTGATAATTTATGTGTTAGGGATATTTATCTTTTTTGAAGTTATAAAAATGACATATTAACTGTAGAAAATTTGGAAACTATAGAAAAGCACAACGAAAGTAAAAATGATGTAATTCTATTATCTAAATACAATTGCTCTTAACAGATTGGCATATATCCTTCTGTGTTTTTTGTAAATATTAATATATATTTTCAAAATTGGGGTCATATGGTTATATTAGTATTCTATATCTTGCTCTTTTTTTAATATGGGGGTTATATCTTGCTCTTTTAACAAAATAACATTTTCCTAAGTTCTTAATAGTATATGATAATATGGCTTTTCCTGGCTATTTAGTATTGTGTAATATGTATATAACTCTGCTTTGTGTAATTAATTCCCTAATGGTCATTTATAAGGATATTTGTAAATTTGAATATATAAGTCTGATTATTCTGTCAGAAAATTTAATTTCTATGAATTCATTCTAGTTCTAATTCTTTGACACAGATTGCCAACATGCTGCCCCTCCCCCTAAGGTGGTTGTCATTTATGATTCTGCCAGCAGTTACTGAGGAATGCTTGCTCTCAAACCTGACTGCTTTCAGAAAATTTTGGGGATCTGAAAAATTTTCTTCCAGGGCCTAACCTTGTTTATTATTTATCCTTATGGGACAAATTAAACTTTCACTTACTGAATATTTAGGTACTCCTTCCAGCTTTTGTGAGAGATCTGCATGCCTAGTGCGTGCTTGGTGCTGGGAATTCCATATGCACTTGATATGGTGGTCCCTGCTGTTCTCTTGAGGTCTTGGAAGAGAGATACACATACAAATTTAATTGTAGTTTTGCAAACTCTAGAGCTTTCAGAGCTGACTTTATTAGGAGCAGTCATATTAGGACACACGATTTTTAGGATGCTTTAAAAAGTCATTTAGGAGGAAAGTAACCAAGAAGTAATACTTCTGTCCAGTGGACAAAAACTCAGTAGCTCAGGAGCACAGTAGGTGATTTATTGGCTTGGGCATAGCCTTTACCTGATTAAGGAAGCAAAGACCCTGCTTCTGGGTTAGACAGTCTTTACAGCTTTCCTGTTCAGCTTCCATTTATCAGTTTGTGTTCTTCTCTACACAGGGCATCAGCATCCACTGGCAAACTGAGCCAGGCCTCTGAAAGGCCCTGGGTCTGTATAGTCATGCTTGGGACGAGAAGGATGTAGCTTGGAGACATTTTCTTAGAATACCTCTGTCAGAAAGATTGCTTTGCAGAAGAGGTCCCTGGGGTATTTGTCCCTTTAATTATCCAGTGACTTAATCAAAATATAGATCATTCTGTCTCAGAAGGAATTGACCACGACTTTTTTTTTTTTTTTTTTTTTTTAATTTAGGATTGGTTCTCAAGCCTCAGAGTATGGAAGGGTATTTTCAGTGGTTCTTTCCATTTTGTGACATAGCATATGTCCTGTTTTAATTTGTTTGTCTTCATATGTTTGCAAAAAAAAAAAAACCCACCTGATTTTATATTTGCAAGTAATTACAAAGTGTGTTTCATCGCTATTTTGCTCATTTTAGAATATTGTGGGTAATGCTAGGCCTAAAGAAACAGACCACAAAAGTCTTCCATCATCTCCTGATAAACGAGAGAAGTTTAAAGAACAAAGAAAAGCCACTGTCAACGTGAAGAAAGACAAAGAGGACAAAGCCTTAAAGACAGAAAAGCGACCCAAGCAGCCTGATAAAGAAGGAAAGTTAATCTGTTCTGAAAAGGGGAAGGTGTCAGAGAAAAGCCTCCCCAAGAACGAGAAGGAAGATAAGGAGAACATTTCAGAAAATGACAGGGAGTACTCTGGAGATGCTCAAGTGGATAAGAAACCTGAAAATGACATTGTGAAGAGTCCACAAGAAAACTTGAGGGAGCCAAAAAGAAAACGAGGCAGGCCTCCTTCCATAGCTCCTGCTGGTGAGTTTCCCATGTGGGGTCTGCAGTGGCAATGCCAGAGTGTTGTTCTGTGGCTCTTTGTGGTTCTCTGTCACTTCCATACTTCAATCCTTAATTTTTGTGCCTGACTTTGAATCGTTCTGTGATCTGTGGAGCAGAATTTAAGGGAGGTGTGTAGCCAGATGAATGTAAGTTGGGACACATGTCCTTTACTGAGCTTCTGGAGTGGTGTGTAACTGTCCACTAGATGCTTCAGCTTATGTGGTAAAACCTAACAAGCTAAGGCCTTTTGCCTGTGCCTATTCAACTGATCTCAATATAAGGAAGCTTAAAAGAACCTGGGATTAGGAAATAATAGTTTTCTTGAGAGACATGAAGGAGGAAAGGAGAAGTAAATACATGTGGGCATCAGATAGAGGCAGGGCCAAAGAACACTGGACCTAGGAAGGCATATGTACATTTTGAAGTTGAGCTCTCTGGAGAGTGATTATTGATTGGACATTTTCACAGTCTAAGTAAAAAGCTGAGTTGGGTACTTGGTAAGAGTTACGGTTAAAGGTACAGATTTAGGGAAGAATGTATAGTTATTCTAAAAAGTTGAAATTTGGAATTCTTTAGAATAACCAAGAATGAAGCACATCCTGAATTTCTTCCTAGGCCAAACACTCCTTCTCTAGTCAATGCAGTGGCATGAAGAACACTTAGAATGTCTAGACTAAATGCTGGCTGTGATCATCTGGCAGTGGTCTTCAGACATTCTTGCTTGCATATTTCCTACATGAATATTGAAAAATTATGAATCCCCTAGTATGTTTTAGAGGGTATCTATTTTTATCACAAGTTTAAATAGGTGCAAATGATATATTTAAAATACAAAATAAGACACAAAATGTATTTTCATCATAACTGCACAACTATAGAGTTAGCTCATTCATTGGACAAGTTTAAATAGGTGCAAATGATATATTTAAAATACAAAATAAGACACAAAATGTATTTTCATCATAACTGCACAACTATAGAGTTAGCTCATTCATTGGACAAGTTTAAATAGGTGCAAATGATATATTTAAAATATAAAATATGACATAAAATGTATTTTTATCACAACTGCGCAACTATAGAGTTAGCTTATTCTTTGGTCCTGCGTGATGTGGAATGCAAAGCCAGTCCTGTTGATCCAGGCAGCTACATCAGACTTCATTTCTGTGGGAAAAAAAAGTCTGTCTGAATTTACTTCAAATAAATGTATTAATACTCATTCCCAGTAGACAACCTTTTCACATCTGAGTTCTAATTCTAAGATAGGAAATTAGATATAAAAGGATTTCTTCCCAGATGAATGAAGGCACCACGTCCTTCAGAGGATGTTTAACTGAATTTTGCTCTCAAAAGCTAAAGCATGCTGGCATTGTCCCTAGGCCTAATGATGGCCTAGACCTGTACTGTCCAGTATGGTAGCCACTGGCCACAGGTGGTTATTGAGCACTTGAAATGTGGCTAGTCTGAATTGAGATGTACTGTGAGTGTAAAATATACTCTGGAATTCAAATACTGGGTGCAAAAAAACAAAAGGAATGTAAAATATCTCATTAATCATTTTTTTATGTTAAAATGATGTTTTTAGATGTGTTGGGTTAAGTAAAATTATAAATTCACTTTTTTTGAACTAAAAAATTGAAAATTACACGTATAGCTTGCATTTGTGGCTCTCCTATTTCTATTAGTACTCGTATAAATTCACTACTTCCTCTGCAGGGTTCTGGGAGAGAATTAAACCCCACTGCCCAAGGCATCCGTAATGAATTGACATCTCCATGCATTGAGAATGCTACTAGTTATAAACCATCCTTGGGAGAATTGAGAAAATTATCTCTGTGTTCTGTGTTCAGATGAGGAATCCCAGTTGAGAAAGTCTGGAGGTTTTTAAACCTCTGGGCAGTGTACCGTGTTAAGATGTAGGATGTGTGTTATGCAGGCCTTTTTATTTAAGTAGGAGAAGGGCACTTGTGCAAGAAGAGGTGGAAAATGAGAACTAGTGGAAATCTTATGTGTCCTCATCTCAGCTTAGGAAAGCATGTCTATGAGAAGTGAGTGCTCTGAAACTGATTCCCCTTCAGCTGTTCATGCTCTGGCTTATACCCTCCCGAAAGTATATACTGGGGTGGTTGCACTCAACGTTGCTGACTGCGCTTTGAAGCCACTTGGCTTCACTCAGATTAAAAAAGGTGGGGAGGCATTCAGTTTATTGCTTTTATTTTGTGAGTGTAAGATCTCATATCAAATAGGATCGATTTGATAGAGAAATGGTGTTTTCCAAGTTTGCCTCAGGCATTTCTCTCCAGTCAGAATCTCTGAAATTGTTAATAGCCTTCCCAGAGGATTCTTATTGTAAGAAGAGTTTGGAAAACACTACTGTTCTATGTAGTCAGCCCTGGATTGTATGTGGTATCAAAGTAAAAATGTTTGTCAAATATGTCCTATGTAGTTCAAATCTCCTTTAAAAATTAATTAGCACAAGTTCATTGACCCAGTGAAGCATTGAGCTCTCTAAATTTTACAGACTTAATTGGAACAGGATCTGAGCTATTTAAGGAGGGTTGTTTGTAGTTGTGTTTAATTTGGAATGTTTGTGATTCCAAGTTCTAACCACTTGGAACAAAATAATGTTGGCATATTGGGAAGATTGAACACAGGAAGAGCCAAGAAGTTTAGCACACTCAGGTTTGCCTCCTCAGACCTCAGCCCTGTCTCTTGTTTGGTTTTTCGACACGGCCAATCTGAAGCTACTGGTCTTCAAGGAGTCTTCTTCTTGCGCGCGCGCCCCCCCCCCCCCCCTTATTCCTTTTCCCTTTCTTCCTTTCTCCTTTCAGCCTTCATCAGACACCGCGCCCCGCCCTTCCCCCCCCCCCCCCCCCAAACTCTATCTTCCCCACAAGCTTCCTGGTTTCATTTCTTTTTGTTTTTTCTTCTGCCTGTTTTGGATTCTCATCTTTTGTGATTGGGGAGAGCTTCTTAAGTGTTGGGTTTAAAAATAAAGAGTGGGTACTATCCAAGGGTTTAGAGTCTGCACTGCTAAATTGTGTCAGAGCTGGATTTGTTGGGGATCAGCAGCCTTGCCTGGAACACTGACTATCAAATAGTGTAGTCTCCTGAGATTTTTCTGGAATTGTTTTTAAGAGGTTATAAATGTTGACATTCTTTTTGGTCCCTCACAACTAGGACCAATGCCAACCTAACTAATTTAGCAAGTAGAGATTGAAAACAATACTTAGGCTGTAGTCCCAGGTATATATCTTAGGAATTAGCCTGCATGGTGAATTTCCTGAGTATTGGATAAATCAAGTTTTGTTTTATTTTAATGTTTATTTATTTTTGAGAGAGTGCAAGGGGGGGGAGGGGCAGATAGAGGGGGACAGAGGATCCAAAATGGGCACTGTGCTAACGGCAGCGAGCCTGATGTGGGTCTTGAACTCACGAACCATGAGATCATGACCTGAGCCAAAGTTGGATGTTCAACTGACTGAGCCATCCAGGTGCCACAGATAAGTCAAGTTTTGGTGAGGAGATTTGATGGTGGTAAAAATGACTTTTTTATTGCCCTTGCACTGTCATGTTTTTTTTTTAATTTTTTATTTTTTTAACGTTTATTTATTTTTGAGACAGAGAGGGACAGAGCATGAACAGGGGAGGGGCAGAGAGAGAGGGAGAAACAGAATCTGAAACAGGCTCCAGGCTCTGAGCAGTCAGCACAGAGCCCGATGCGGGGCTCGAACTCACGGACCATGAGATCATGACCTGAGCCGAAGTCGGACACTTAACCGACCGAGCCACCCAGGCGCCCCTGCACTGTCATGTTTTAAAGTAGTCATGTTGGGGTGTAGGGTTTTAAAGAGAGGATTTTAGGAGAGAAGTGTATGTAGAGCTGAGTCATAGGAGAAACCAAAAAAAGAGATGAAGGAAGGGGCGTTTGGCTGGCTCAGTCAGTAGAGCATGCGACTCTTGATTTCGGGGCCTTGTGTTTGAACCCCACATTGGGTGTAGAGATTACTTAAATGAAGAAATAAATCTTTAAAAAAGAGATGAAGGATGTCAGTCTACAGGTATCAGCATCTCATGTTAAGGAAGTAGTGTCTTACCCATTACACTTTTGTTTTTTTATTAGCCCTTTGAGGGTCTGTTTATTATGTGAGTGTGTGTGTGCATGTGTTTTATTTATATATAATCATGAAGACTGAGCACTAAGAAATTGCATAATTTTTTTGTGTGTTTTATATACACTGTAGCTGTGGATTCAAACTCTCAAACTTTGCAACCAATAACATTGGAATTGAGAAGACGGAAAATATCAAAAGGAAGTGACGTCCCATTAAAACGTTCTCGGCTTGACAAAAATTCATGTGAGTCTCCAGTTTGTGTATGTGCGGCTAGAACTTGATGTTGATTGGGTTAGTTTCCCCTGTACTCCTGTTGTTTCCTATTTTCAATATATAGACTCTAATGCTGTTTTTGATCACAGGAGCTGATGTGGATGATTTGGGTTGGATCAGAAGGAGTTTTGCCTGAAGAAAAATAAATCCCAAAGCACAAACTATATTAATGTTGGGCTTAGTGGTGTCATCTTCATGCCCATAAACTACATTTCCATTGGAAATTTAATGGTTTAGGAAGGGACGGATTTCATATGCTAAGTGAAACTTTAAAAATGCTATTTATGGGGCACCTGAGTGGCTCAGTTGGTTAAACATCCGACTTCGGCTCAGGTCATGATCTCGTGATTCGTGAGTTTGAGCCCCGTATTGGACTGTCTTGTCAGCATGGAGCCCACTTCAGATCCTCTGTACCCCTCTCTCTCTGCCCCTCCCCTTTGCATGCATGCTGTCTCTTTCTCTCTCAAAAATAAACATTAAAAAATCTTATTTATTGATTAAAAAGTGCTTTGGCTCTGAAAAGGATTTGTAATGGTTCTAAGGCTTTATAAACTTTATTGACTTTGAAAATTAGTACACAAACTTTTAAGTTGGGATGCCCTAAAATAGAACTTAGTTGTCAAGATAGGTGTGACCTTGGGGCACCTGGGTGGCTTAGTTGGTTAAGCATCCGACTTCAGCTCAGGTCATGATCTCACAGCTCGTGAGTTCAAGCCCTGCATCGGACTCCGTGCTGACAGCTCAGAGCCTGGAGCCTGCTTCAGATTCTGTGTCTCCCTCTCTCTCCGCCCATCCCCAGCTTGTGCTGTATCTCTTGAAAATAAATAAACGCTAAAAAAAATTTGAAAAAAAATGGATTAAAAGATAGGGCGTGATCTCAAAAACAAATTTTCAAACCATGAACAAGGATAATTCTATCCTGGCAGAGAGACTGTGCCTTTACTTAAAACTACAAATTAAGAAAGGATATTTCCTTTTATTACTGGCCTAATATTCCAGAAGTCTCTTTAAGCCCTTGTAGGGGTAACCAGCCCAGAAATTTGGAATAGCAGAGTTGTTTCTTCTTCTTGGGTTCTTGACTATGCCTCTCTTAATGGTTTATAGCCCAGGAAAAGTCAAAAACCTACTCGGAAACCACTGACAAAGACTTATCGAGGAGACGGTCCTCCAGGCTGTCCACTAATGGGACGCATGAAATCCTAGATCCTGACTTGGTTGTATCAGATTTGGTTGATACGGTTAATACTGATCCTTTGCAAAACACATCATCCATTAACAAGGAATCTGAAGAAGGTGAGTCAGAATCTGTTCTGGAATTGTCTTACCAGCTTGCCTGTCTAGGAAGAACCCATCTAAATCATTGTATACTACCTTCCACAAGTTTTAGATGGTGTTGAAATCAAATTTTTGAATGAGTTGCAGTGTTTATTATACTATTCTTCACTGATGATTCAGTAGACAAACTTTCTGTACACGTTTGTGATTGGTTTTACTTGTATGTGTCTGAATGTTTCGTTGGAGGTACAGTGCTTGAAGAGTCCTGTCCCTCTGTCTGTCTTTCTGGTGCTATCTCTCTTCAGTGCTTCTGCCTTTTTGTTAACACTTCAAGAAAAATATATTCACTTTGGTCTCTTATTAGCCTTTTTCTTTGAGATGCTCACAACTCTGGCTCTATGTGCTGGAACCTGTGAATGAATTCTTGTATGCTGCGATGTGAATGGCTTCTTATCAAAAGTCCCTGGATTTCTTAGTCTGCTGTGGGACTTTTGGTTGATTATATAAATGTGTATGTTCCCTAGGCTTTCTTTTTTTTCTTCTAGGTCAGTTGAAATCTCCTTTGGAAGCTGACCAGGTCTCATCTGCATTGACTTGCCACTCCTTTGGTGATGGATTGGGGGCTGCAGGCTTGGAGTTGAACTGCAAGTCAATGGGAGAAAACAGCATGAAGACAGAATCGGCTTCTCCTCTTGCTGAGTTACAAGAGATTTCTACTGTGGCAGGTTCCTATTTAGTGTTAAGATAATTCTCTTCTCTATATGCTTTTGCTTCTGCTTTGTGAACTAAAAAAAAAGACAAGACGTTTCTAATGATGTTTTTTCACCTTTTATTAATAACTTTTCCTTATTTTAATGCTATATCCTTTTCATTTCTGATATTGCCAATTTGTGTTCCATCTCTTTTGATTAGTATACTTAGGGATTTATCAATTTTGTTGATAGTTTCAAAGAACCAACCTTTTATCTTAATTTTCTCTATTTGTCTTTTTAAATGGTCATTGATTTCTATTGCGATCTTATTTTCTTCCCTTACATTTTTCTAGAAACTTAGGTCATTGATTTTAGATTTTCTTTTCCAGTATTAACATTTAAAATTACAAACAAAATAAAATTACAAATTTCCCATTAAGCACTACTTTAGCTACATCCTACAGATTTTGATACGTTGTTGTATTTTCAGTTTCTTTCAATTTAAGATATCTTGTGATTTATTTGCTGATAATGGCTTACTTTGAAGCATGTTGTTTCATTTCCTAATATTGGACTTTTTAGAGATACCTTATTGGTACTGATTTCTAATGTAATTCCATTGTAGTCAGAGAACATACTTTGTAGGATTTCAGTCTTCTAATATTTGTTGGGATTTATTTTATGGCCAAGCATATGATCTGTCTTGGTGAATGTTCCATATATATTTGAAAAAAAAAAATGTGTGTGCTGCCATTTTATATCTGTTCTATCAGTTACCAAGAGAGGGGTGTTAAAAATCTCTAACCGTGATTGTGGATTTGTCTATTTCTCCAAAGAATTCTGTCAGTTTTGCTTCATGTATTTTGAAGTTTTGTTATTAGGTGCATATGTATTTATAATTGTTATGTCCTCATGATGAATTGTCCTCTTTGTAATGTGAAATATCATGCTATTTTTGGTAATGATCTTTGACTTAAAGTCTACTTTACCTGCTATTAGTACAGGTACTTTTGCTTTCTGTATGCACGGTGTATCTATTTCTATCACTTTTCTTTCAACATAACAGTGTCTTTAAATTCAAATTGTGTCTTTTATAGGTGGCATATACCTATTTTGATTTTAAACTGCAGTGTGTAGTCTGTTTACATTAAATATGAGTATTGATATTATTGCTTTTAGGTTTACTACCATTTTGCTTTTTGTTTCCTGTTTATCCTGTGTTTTGTTCTTTTCCTCCCTTCCTGTTTTTTTAGGTTAATTGAGTTTTTTTCAAATTTCATTTTAATTTTTTCTATTAGCTTCTAGGTATACTTCTTAGAATTTGTTTTAGAGGTTAGTGTAGGAATTATGATATATATCCTAAGCTTTTTGCAGTTTACTTTTAATATTGAACCACTTTATCTAAAACGTGTAGTCATTGAATCCTTCCCTCTTTTGTGCTCTAGTTGCCTCTTGGAAGCTGTAAAATCCACAGAACAGTATTATAATTTTTGCTCTTAATAATTCTGTATTACAAAGGTGATGAAGACACAAGAGTCTTATTTATGCACATATTTACCATTCCCACTTCTTCATATCTTCCTGAAGATTACATTTCAGCCTGAAAACTTTCCTGTACTTCTTTCTTGTAGCGTAGGTTTCCTGGTGACAAATTCTTTTGGTTTTTGTTTATCTGGACATGACTTTATTTAACTTTCAATCTTGAAGGATATTTTCTTCACTGGGTATAGAATTTGGGGTTTACAATTTTGTTTTGTTTTTCTTTTTAAGTACTGTAAAGGTGTTGTTCATGGTCCTCTGGCCTCTGTTGTTTGTTTGTTTGTTTGTTTCTTTTTTTTTTTTTTTTTGAGACAGAGAGAGACAGAGTATGAGCAGGGGAGGGTCAGAGAGAGAGGGAGACACAGAATCTGAAGCAGGCTCCAGTCTCTGAGCTGTCAGCACAGAGCTCAACGCGGGGCTCAAATTCACAGACTGTGAGATCATGACCTGAGCTGAAGTCAGACGCTTAGCCGACTGAGCCACCCAGGCGCCCCTGGCCTCTGTTGTTTCTGAAGAGAAGATAGTAATCATTCATATCATTGTTTCTGTTTGTAATGTGTTATTTTCTTTTTGGTTTCTTTTAAGATTTCTCTCTCTGCTTTTTAGCAGTTTGACTATAATGTATTTAGCTTTTGTGTTTTTTTTTTAAACCTACTTGAGAGTGAGTTTGAATTTGAAAATTAGTGGTTTTTGTCAAGTTTCAACCATTATTTCTGTGAATATTGTGTCCCATTCTCTCTGTCTTCTTTGGTGATTCACATTATGCTTATGTTAGACCTTTTGATATTGTGCCACAGGTCCTTGGGATTTGTTGATTTTTTCTTTTCTTTTTCACTCTTTTCCTCCTCTTTTTCCCCTCTTTTTCAGATTGAATAATTTCTGTTTTCAAATTCTTTCTTCTCTTGATTCCAATCTGCTCTTAACCCCATCCTGTGAACTTTTTTATTTTTGATGCTTTTTTAGTTCTAGAATTCCCTTTTTTCTCACTAGACTCTCTGCTGAGATCTTGGGAGTCTGTATGTTCATTATGAGCGTAGTTTTTATAGTTGCATTAAAGTCCCTGATAATCTGCCACCTAGATTATCTTGAAGCTAATCTCCATTGATCTTTCTCTTGACTGTAGGTCACGTTTTCCCTTTTCTTCATGTGTCTAATGTTTTGGATTGCATCCTGCACATGGTGTCTGATATGTTGTAGAGCCTGGCTTATGTTTATTTCCTCTGAAGAATGCTGATCTCTTTGTTTGAAAGGGCAATTAATTTGGCTGAACTCACATTCCAAATTCTTTTTCTCTGCAGGGGACAGTAGCCGAAACTTTTGCTCAGTTCTTTTAGCTTTAATTGGGCTGCTTGAAACTGTTCATTCAAAGATCAGCCAGAGATTTAGGCAGAGTTTATGTGTAGAAATTGAAGCCACCCTTTTGTGACTCTCTTCTTTTTTAGGACTTTCTTCCTCATTTGCCAGCTGTTGTAGTTGCACTGAAGTTTGCCTTTTGTTTCTTGAACCAGTAAGTCTAAAGATGTCTTACTTGAGTTTTAGCTGCCCAGTGTTACTGACTGGAGCCTGCCTTTAGGTGAAAAGACTTAAGAGATGGGAAAGTTACCTAGTGCCCTTCTCTTATTCCAAATATACAACTCCTGTTTCTGCCTGCTTTTTGTTGCTCTTTATTGCCTTTTCATATTTGTTTTTAAATATTTTTTCCAGTTTAAAATGGTTGCATGCAAAAGGGATGTTGTAGTATGAGCTATTCTATCATTACTGAAGGAGAAAACTTTACGTGATGGTAATAGACAGCTTAGGAAGTTGTACACGTTTATGTCTACACAGAGATTTTTTTTTTTTAAAGTAGTGATTGCTTGTTGCATTAATAGCTACTTGGATGTTACATTTCTATAATGTTATGTTTGTGGTAAATGTTCAGAGTCCGGGATGGTGCTGACCATGAATAAATCTTGATCTTTGCCTTTTAAAGTGAAGAACATCTAAACCACTTTTTTGTGTGTATGTGTATTTATTTTTTATTTTCCTTTTAAAAAAGCAGTAAAAAAATAATATATACTGTTTATAAAAATGTCAATATAGAGGTATTAGGAGTTAAAGTGAGAAGTGTCTTCTATCTTGCTCCTTTTCTCCTTGGATAACCCTCTTGTTATTAGTTTGTTATTTTTCTAGATCCTTTTCTATATGTTTATAGGTAAGGAGGCAATTCAGATTTTATTATTTAATTTAAATTAAATTAAATTTAATTTAAATGTAATTGGGTTAATTCTAGGCTTATTGTTTTCTGACTTATTTTCAGTTTTCTTGAGATCTTTGTAAGTACACTTGTTTCATTCTTTTTAATGATAGAGTAATGGTGTCTTGTAAGAATGTTCCATCATATATTTAGCCATTTCCCTTTTGACAGACATTTAGAGTGTTTCTGAGCAGTTGATATTTCAAACAATGATGGCAATGGTATTCCTTGAACATACATAAATATATATCTGCACTGTATATACACATATATTTTAAATTTATTTTGAGAGAGAGAGAGTGCACAAGTAGGAGAGGGGCAGAGGGAGAAGGAGAGAGAGAATACCATACAGGTTCTGCGTTGCCAGCACAGAGCCCCATCTGAGGCTCGAACTCAGGAATCATGAGAACGACCTGAGCCGAAATCAAGAGTTGGATGCCTAACCGACTGAGCCACTGAGGTGCCCCACCTTGAACATGTATTTTTGACCACTTGGTGAATAGCCCTTAAGGATAACTTGCTGTGAGTGTAATTGCTGGGTTTGAGAGAATGTACATTTTCAATTGCATTAACAAATTACCCTCCAAAGACCATTCTACTTAATATTTTGACCAAGAGTATGATAGAGTACATTTTCCCTTACATCTTTGCTTTCTATGGATATTATACATCTTTTAAATTTTCTTTATGTTAATATTGGAAATAAGACTTTGTCTTTTAAGCTCTGTGTTTTTTTTAAATGGGAGTAAACAGTTTTTCATGGGTTTATTGAATATTTTAATCTTTTTCTGCAAATTGTCTTTATTGCATTTTATTTGCCCATTTCCTGTTGGGTTGTTTGTTTTTATTATGGATTTGCCAGGTTTCCTTTGTATAGTTTTGATGTTGATATTTTGTCTTTTCTATACATTATACTTTAATTTCTCTTGGTCATTTGTCTTTTATATATTGTAACTTACAACACTGAAATTAAAAAAAAATTAAATGTTTATTTATTTTGAAAGAGAGAGAGAACGTGTGTGTGAGCAGGGGAAGGGCAGAGAGACAGGGGGAGAGAGAATCGCAACCAGGCTCTGTGCTGTCAGCGCAGAGCTGGATGTGGGGCTCAGTTTCCTGAACCATGAGATCATGACCTGAGCCAAAATCAAGAGTCAAATGCTTAACCTACTAAGCGACCCAGGTGCCCCTAAAATTAAAATTTTAAATGTACTGTATTTTCCTTCAGTATTTAGAAAAAATAGTTATGATCATAATATGTGTATAATATTATTACATATGTATTTTATCATATTAAAAAAAAATCACTGGAGCACCTGGGTGGTTCAGTCGGTTAAGCGTCCTACTCTTTTTTTTTTTTTTTTTTTAATGTTTATTTATTTTTTGAAGGAGATAGGAGGGGCAGTGAGAGAGGGAGACAGAATCCGAAGCAGGCTCCAGGCTCTGAGCTGTGAGCACAGAGCCCGATGTGGGGGACTCAAACCCACGGACTGTGAGATCATGACCTGAGCTGAAGTTGGATTCTGAACCTACTGAGCCACCCAGGTGCCCCTACTCTTTTTTTTTTTTTTTTTTTAAACATTTATTTATTTATTTATTTATTAAAAAAAATTTTTAATGTTTGTTTATTTTTGACAGAGACAGCACGAGTGGGGTAGGGGCAGAGAGAGAGGGAGACACAGAATCCGGAGCAGGCTCCAGGCTCTGAGCTGTCAGCACAGAGCCCGATGCGGGGCTCGAACCCATAGACTGTGAGATCATGATCTGAGCTGAAGTCGGATGTTTAACCATCTGAGCCACCAGGTGCCCCAAATACCCTACTCTTTTTTTTTTTTTTTTTTAATTTTTTTAATGTTTATTTATTTTTGAGAGAGACCTGAGCCACCAGGTGCCCCAAATACCCTACTCTTTTTTCTTTTTTCTTTTTTTTAAATTTTTTTAATGTTTGTTTATTTTTGAGAGACAGTGAGAGAGAGTGTGAGTGGAGGAGGGGCAGAGAGAGAGGGAGATACAGAATCTGAAGCAGGCTCCAGGGTCTGAACTGTCAGCACAGAGACCGACACGGGGTTCGAACTCACAAACCGCAAGATCATGACCTGAGCTGGAGTCGGAAGCTTAACTGACTGAGCCACCCAGGTGCCCCCCAAGCATCTTACTCTTGATCTTGGCTTAGGATCAAACCCTGTGTTAAGCTCTCTGCTGACAGGACGAAGCTTGCTTGTGATTCTCTTTTCCCCTCTCTCTCTGCCCCTTCCCTGCTTGTGCTCTCTCTCTCTCAAGGTAAATGAATAAAGACATTAAAAAGGTCACTTTAATTATTGTATAAGTCACCATTTAAAAATTTTTATGAAATAAAAAATTTTTCCTACCCATAGCTCATACCCCAAAGTTCTTGATCAGCATTCATCTTTAAAACATTCTTCTCTAACCTCTTTTTTTTTTTCTTCCCCTCCCCCATGGACTTCTGTTAAGTTTCTCAAAAAAAAGAAGTTAGAGAGGGAGGGAGCCAAAGCATAAGAGACTCTTAAAAACTGAGAACAACCTGAGGGTTGATGAGGGGTGGGAGGGTGGGGAAGGTGGGTGATGGGTATTGAAGAGGGCATCTTTTGGGATGAGCACTGGGTGTTGTATGGAAACCAGTTTGACAATAAATTTCATATTAAAAAAAAATTCTTTATTTTGGGGGCGCATGTTGGTTAAGTGTCCAGCTTCGGCGCAGGTCATGATCTCATGGTTTCTGGGTTTGAGTCCTGCGTTTGGCTCTGTGCTGACAGTGTGGAGCCTGCTTGGGATTCTCTCTTGCTCTCTTTCTGCCCCTGTCCGTTCTCTCCCTCCCCTCCATTCTCTTTCTCTCTAAATAAATAAATTTTAAAAATTTGTTTATTTTGTAAAATTTGACTTACCATGAATTGAAATGGGTAGAGTAAGGGAGAAGGGAATTAAGTGTAGGTAAAATTTGGCATTTCCTAGATGTCTGTGAAGGTCTAAGTACTTATGGGGTAGCTCTCTTCTAGACTCAACTGTATCCTGAACTAGGGCAGACTTAATGAGGGGAAGACATGGCCCTTTGGTGAATTTAGCCAGAAATGAGCTGTGGAATCAAATCTCGTGAGTTTTTATTGATGACATGGTTCTGGACCTGGAAAGTGTTCTTTTGGCAAATATAGATGGTCTGTAACCTTCTCCCTTTCCAGTGTGTGGAGAGTATGGGCTCTATAGTTCCCAGAGCAGAGCTTATGTATGTATGAGCCCAGAGAAAGAATGAAGAAGCTTGTGGAGGTTTGCGGGTTGCCCATTGTTCCTTGGAGAAGAATATGCTGAGAAGTTCTTTTAGTGAGAGCCTTGGGGAAATGGTAAATGTTAAATGAAGTGGTCTTCCTGCACTTAGGGCAGAAAAGGTGAGAAGAGATTCTGCAGACATGGGTGTGGAAGCTCCGGTTGCACATCTTTTCTTGCCCAGTTGGAATATCCTGTGAACCTGCTAGATACCATACACTGTGCTGAAATAAGTAACACTGACACAAGATTAGTATGACTTAGTGCCTGCCTGAAGACCATCTCAACCTGGGAGATATTACATTTAAGCTGAATCTCGATGGGTAAATAGTACTGTCCTGTGAGAAATAGATGGGGGCTAGGTATTCCAGCAGAGTAAACAGTATGAGCAAAGGTGTAGCCCATTTCCTAGTGTGTTATTTTACTGGAGAGAAGGAGGGTAGTTGAATATTTGGTGATTCTGTATTTTGACGCTACATACTTGTGACTTCATTTAGTTTTAGCTGTCATGAAATCTGCACATCTGTACCCTCATTTGTGTTACACTAAATATGTCTATAATTTATATGTTTAACAATGAATATAAGATTTGAAATTCTTTGCTTTTCTTTAGAAGGGCATATTCCAAATATTAGGAGTAGTATAAATTACAAATAGAAAAATTTTACTTTGTTAAAAGGTGAGTGACATTTAAATAGTTTTGTTTTTAATGGGGTCGTTTATAAAACTGACACCACAATGACTGTATGTCTTCAGAATTGCATACTTTTATTTGGATAATTTCAGTTGGGGTGGGTCTTGCTGTATTGTACAGGGGTCTTGATAGCATGCCGTGTGGTTAACATAAATGCTATAGCAGAGGAGCTTTCTGAAAATAGTAAAGTGAGAGTACTCACATATTCACTCCTGGCTCATCCGTGGTGCCTTTAGGTTGGTCTTTTGTCCTGCTGGGTCCAGAGTGTTATACTTCAGCCTTGTGGGCTCTTGGGTGTAAGCGATCTCCCTTTTCTGGCTGAGCCTTCTGTCAGTGGCAGGGCTTCTCTCCTCCCAAGCTACTTTTCTGTCATGTGGGGGAAAGGGACTTGATGTACAAATGAGGTGGAAATTTAATCTCAGAACTTGGTGTGGAGAGCTCTAGATGACAGCCATGTTCCTTATAATTCAGCAGACTAAGCTCTTAAATTATATTGTCTTGAAGGTGGGGTTATATTAGACATCAGTGGAAATTAGTAATGAATTGTTCCTACATCACCAAGAAATATGCTGTGCAGAGGAGAGGAGTGAGGAGGTTAGGTTAGAGGCTAAATTCAATGCCTGTTTTAAGGTTAATTCATTTTGTGGGGCTTGGGGCTCTTTCCAAAACACACACATGTACAGTTTCTGTTGTGTCAGTTAATTTAGCTGTGTTTCTGGTTTGTGGGGGGATGGAAATAAGATCAAGTGAGAGTAGGACAGATGAGCTATGGGAATCGATGATGGTAAGATTTGATGTCTTCTTCTGCCTCAGGTTGCACAGGGCATTTTCTGGGGAATAATTTTGCAACCAGTGTAAATAACTGAAGCACTTGCCCATTTTCTAAGCGTTTATAGTAATGGTAGAGGTCAGATTACCTTGAGTTTGAGCTAGGAGGAATAAGTGCTCTGAGCTATTTGCTTTGATGACTTAGAAGTCAGAGGAAAATGCAGTTGAAATTCTG
This sequence comes from Panthera leo, assembly GCF_018350215.1. NCBI lineage: Eukaryota > Metazoa > Chordata > Mammalia > Carnivora > Felidae > Panthera > Panthera leo. The sequence goes on along the minus strand of NC_056681.1, from coordinate 23,354,956 downwards.
CTACTTGGGTAGGCATTTGTTTAAGTTGTAAAATAGAATAGATGCCCTTTGAAGTTCAGAGATCTCAGATTATTCTCTAAATCTGGGCTTAGCCTGTTTGGTCATACTCAGGTTACCAGGGCCTTTTGAAAATGGGCTGCGGTCCATTCATTTCAGTCAAGAGTATTTATTGTCTATGAAGTGCCAGACTATTCTAAGCTCTCTCATTTGTGAATATTCTACATGAACCACAAAGTAAATAGGGGAGAAGACCTAATAGAAGTTATAGGCTTATTCAGCTTTTTTTTTTTTAAACTATGTACCTGTTAGAAATGGGATATTTGCTGCATGGTTTAGGTCAGTGATTCTAACCCCCGGAGTCTTGATATGTTGTCAGTTATAAAATGAGTAGGAAGTTATTTGTCACTAAAATACTGAATGTTTACAAATGATTTACTTGTAAGTTAACCAGGTAAGTTTTAGAGTAATGCCTGTAGTAGTTTTTGCAGATGATTTATTTTTAAATTAACCAGGTTTAATTTAGTTAATGCCTACAATAGTTTAGCTTTTGTGCACTTGTGTTCTCTTATGTTTTCTTGAGTAAAAGAGTCATAGGGTAATAGCCATTGTAGTTTGGAAAGTTGTGTCTGTGGTTTGCCATCAGGCATGTTTTGGTGGAGAATTGGTTGAGAATTCATTGTTTTGAGGTTAGAGAAATGAATGAGACATCTGGTCAGTGCCCTAGGTCTTTCTGTGCAGGGGCATTGATAAGGCTCCAGGTGCCTGTAATACAGGAAGTAAGGTGGCATCATAAGAAATACCTAAAACTATGGGAGAGAAGACTGGCAGTAATAATGTGTGCTTGCCACATGAAAATTGAACTCAGGACTCAACTTGAGTCCTTACTGTATGCCCAAGGAGCTCTGCTAACTGTTGAGTATACAGAGATGAATGGGGCACTTGTGGTCTTAGTGTTCATTAAATGTTATTTGGATCTGACTCTGGGGGAGAGGTGAAATTTAGGTTGGTGGTTTGGGGGCAGGGGTGGAAGAAGGTGGTACTTTCACAGGGCCTTGAAGGATGAGTAGCAATTAGGCATTTGGAGATGGAGGCAGAGCAACATCAACAGTGTAATCATAGAGCCTTTTCTGAAACTGTTAGGTGTGCTTTCTGACTTAATTGCAGGCTTCCTGAACTGGGTTAAGGCTGAGCTGATTAGTTGCTGCTAAAGTGAGGTCAGTTGCTTTGAGGAGTTGATGGAACTACTGACAGTGCCTTGTTCTCAGAGAGGGGGCTAGCCCTCAAGTGTTCACCTGGATCTCTGTATTGGTAAGGTTGCTTTCCTCCTACTTAGCTAGTATTCTTTGGCCTTATCTTATTTCCAAGTATTTTTTCTGAATTGTTTTAAAATAAGTTGCAGAATTCTGCTCCTAAATACTTTGGTGTGTATTTATTACAATACCATGATACAATTCTCAAAATCAGGACCTTATTCGAACTTCACCAAGGATTTTGTTGGTATCTTTTACCTTACTTATGGAAGTGATCTTGTCTTCATTCAGTATACTCTTTTTGGGAACTTGGTTTTTTTATATTCATAAATTAGAAAAGAAATCCAGAAGAGAATAAGAATAATAAAGCTAGCACTCATGTCTTGCACTGTCCAGAAATGTTGGTATTTGTTCATGCATGCCACAAGTCCTTACATTGGCCTGTAGTGACCCTGCTTCTTCTGGTCACCTGTTACCTCTCTTCACTCTCTCCTTTCTGCTGACTTTGCTGCAGCCACATGGCCTTCTTGCTGTCCTGCAAGCACAGCAGGTATGCTCTTATCTGTCGGCTTTCGTTTTGCACACTTTTAGTGAACATCTTTTTTTTTTTTTAATTTTTTTAAATGTTTGTTTATTTTTGAGAGGGAGACAGAGACAGAGCGCAAACTGGGGGAGGGGCAGAGAGAGAAGGAGACACAGAATCCAAAGCAGGCTCTGTGCTGACAGAAGAGAGCCAGATGCAGGGCTCGAACCCCAACCGTGAGATCATGACCTGGGCTGAAACCAAGATTTGGATGCTTAACCGACTGAGCCACCTAGGCACCCCTCACTTTTGTTTTCTTTTACTTGGTTTTAATTTCTCCTGGCATGTATTATTTTTGAAATTTATGGGGGGAAAATCTGCAAAATGACTCTTTATAAAATAATTTTTTATTAAAAAATTTTTTATTTTAGAGAGTAAGAGCATGCACACGTGGGGGAGAGAGACAGAGGGAAGGAGAGGAGGCGGGGAGACAGAGGGATATAGAGAGAGAAGGAGAGAGAGAAGGAGAGAGGAAGAGAGAGAGAGAGAGAGAGAGGAAGAGAGAGAGAGAGAGAGAGAGAGAGAGAGAGAGAGAGAGAGAGAGAATATATATCCCAAGCAGGCTCCACGCTAAGCGTGGTGCCCGACATGGGGCTCGATCCCATGACCCTGGGGTCCCTACCTGAGCCAAGATCAAGAGTTAGACACTCAACCGACTGAGTCACCCAGGCACCCCTAAAATAATTTTTTAAAAGAGTCCCAGCTGCCTTAATTCAGAGTAGTTATAAAAATTCATCAAGAACTAATACTCATAAAGAATTAGTGTTCTGATTGTAAGAAATCACATTTCATTTTAAAAATCAACATTAAGAAAAACTTGCTGTCTCCTCATTACTCAAAAGTGATGGTTATACTAAGTCCACACAGTCTGGGATGACCTTTTGTTCTTGCTATGTTATGTTTTTCAATGAAAAAAATTAATAAATAACTGAAGTGATTTAGTTAAATACATTAGAAAACAAAATAAAATGCCTTTTCACATTAATTTTCAAAACAGATTCTTTCTCTGTTCATATATGTTGATTTTTTTCATCCCCGTATCCAACAGGAATCTTTAAAAAAAAGAACCACTACATCAAAAATTAGGACTTACTTGGGGCATTTGGGTGACCCAGTCAGTTAAGCATTCAATTTCGGTTCAGTAATGATCTCGCAGTTCGTGAGTTTGAGCCCCGCATCGGGCTCTCTGCTGTCAGCACAGAGCCTGCTTCAGGCTCTCTCCCTGCCCCTCCCCCACTCATGTGCACAAGAGAAAAGAATCTTTAAAAAAAAAAAGGACTTACTTGAAATTTTGTTTTGAAAAAGAGTTTTCAACATTATGGCAGATCTAGAAATATTTAAGCTGGGCAGTCAATCAATAATGCTATTCATCATTTATCAACTGGGAGTATCGAGGACAATCCATTCCTAGAAGTGCCTCCCTGAGGTCAAAGAAATCTGTTATGTAACTTTCTGTGTTTTCCTAACCTCCTGCAGCTTTCCTTTCTTCCTCTCAAAGTTTTGGTACCTAAGAAATGCTCAAGTAATTGACTTGAATTACTTGAGGTAATGGAATGAATGATCCAATTAATTAAATATTACTACTTAACTGAAGAAATAAGTCTTCCAGTGGATCTGTTTGCTCTGGTCAAGTATAAAAGGTATTCAGTAGGGGCGCCTGGGTGACTCAGTTGGCTGGGTGTCCAACTTTGGCTCAGGTCATGATCTCATGGCTTGTGAGTTCAAGCCCTGCATCGGGCTCTGTGCTGACAGAAGAGATCCTCTGTCTCCTCCCCCTGCTTCCCCCGCGCTCTCTCTCTCTCTCTCTCTCTCTCTCTCCAAAAAAAAAAAGAAAAGAAAAGAAAACAAGTGAAATGTCCTCCTTTATATGGATAGCATTCTCACTCTTGAAGGAGCCATGGTACAATTTGGTGTATGGCCGGCCTTCCATCCTTCCAGACATGGTTCTGGTGCATATACAAACATACATGTATAAGGATAAGTTTTAAAAAACACAATAATGGAATCATATTCTTATACTATTTGATGGCTTTCCATTTTCATTTATGGTATTTTTCCACATCAGTTCTTATCTCCTTTCACAATTACATATAATTTATTTTATTGTATGGGTATTCCATGATTTATTTAACTATCCCCTCCTGAAAAATATTTAAACTCTTTCTAATTTTTCACTACTAATTCTGTTTTATGGGCAAAGAGCCTAATAGTTGGCAAAAGGAGTGACTTAGCCACAGTTGCACATTTTCTACTTGCTGGTGATACAGTCTGTGACTCCCATTTTCCAACTGAGTGCCTAAAGCCCTCTGATGAAATGCTGGGTACTATATAAATTGAGAAGTGAACATAGTCCCTGTCTTTAGAGAAGTTGCATAGTATGTGACACAAGATTCCCACAGCTCTTGAAGGTACTTGTTAAAGTAGTGTGTATACTTTAAGAGGCGTAGTAGGGTGGCCAGGTTTGAAGAGTGTGTGGTACAAGTGATGACAGTACTCCAGACAGGATGGTGCTTTTGGAATTCTTTAATTTGAGGGAGGAAGATGTGTTGATCTGGAAATGGAATGATGTTTCTGGTGTTTCTTTTGGAACATGGACTTAGTGGTGAGTACAGGATGATCTAGAAGATGGCTGGGAGAGAGAGTTTTGTTGAGGACTCATTCATCAGGAATGTATTATGTAAGTAAGCAGGAAGGAGGGCGGTATCATCGTCAGAAACATCCAACAGGGTCCCTTGAGGTCAGGATGCTGTCACATTAGTCACTATTTAGTGATCGTGTCCTGAGCTGGTGCCAGTGTTAGAATTTCTAGCCTGGGACGGAGTCACAATCTAGGAAATCTGTGTGAAGGAAGCTCTTGAACAGCAGGAGGAGGAGCCACGGAAGGCAGCACACCTCTAGTCCAGAGAGGCATTATCAGCTCCAAACACAGCTCTGGCATTTGGGGCAACTCTGCCATCTTGTGGAATAAATGCTCAGTGATTTTTGTGAGCACTGAGTGCAGAGGTTTGCACCTAGGGGATAGCCTTGGTGGGGTGGTTTTCCTCCCACACTTAGCTATTCTGTGGCCTCAGAGTAGTTTTCCTGCGTATATAGATTTTTTTCTGCATATATTATTATTTTTTTAATTAAATAAACTCTGTCTCTAACATGGGGCTTGAACTCACAACTCCAAGATCGAGAGTTCCAACTGAGCCAGCCAGGTGCCCATCTGTAGGTATATATTTGTTTATTTTTGAGAGAGAATGAGAAACAGAGCAAGTGGGAGAGGAACAGAGAGAGAGAGGGAGAAGGAAGATCCAAAGCAGGCTTTTTTGTGCTGACAGCAGAGAGCCCAATGTGGGGTTCGAACTGATGAACTGTGAGGTTATGACCTGAGCTGAAGTTGGACGCTTAACTGACTGAGCCACTCAGGCGCCCCTCTGCATATATTTTTAGCAAGTTTTTACTTTGAAATAATTTCAAATTATTTCAACTTGTAAAAAAGTTGGAGGGGCACCTGGGTGGTTCAGTTGGTTAAGCGTCCAACTCTTGATTTCGGCTCAGGTCATGATCTCACTGTTCGTGGGGTTGAGCCCCGTATCAGGCTCTTCACTGACAGCGGTGAGCCTGCTTGGGATTCTCTCTCTCTCCTTCTCTCTCTGTCCCTCCCCAACTCTCTCTCTCAAAATAAATAAATAAACTTAAAAAAAAGGTTGGAAAATTAGTACAAAAAATTCCTATATGTCTTCAACCTGATTCCCCACTAGTTAGCAATTTGCTGTGTTTGCTTTATTATTTTTTAAAAGTATTTTTTTCTGAGTTGTCTTGCCATAAGTTGCAGAATTTTACCCCTAAATACTCCAGTGCATATTTCCTAAAAACAAGGACATTCTCCTGTATTACTGCAGTGTGATTATCAAAATAAGGACCTTATTCAGACTTCCTCAGTTCCAATAATGTCCATTATGGCAAAAGTGGGAAAAACTTTTTTCTGACCAGGATCCAATCCAGGATGATACATTGGATTTCATCATCATGTTTCTTTAGTCCCCTTTCATCTGAAATAATTCTTCAGTCTTTCTTCTTCTTATTTTTTTCTAATGTTTATTTATTTTTGAGAGAGACAGAGACAGGATGCGAGTGGGTTAGGGGCAGAGAGAGAGGGAGACACAGAATTGAATCAGGCTCCAGGCTCCGAGCTGTCCGCACAGAGCCCAATGTGGGGCTCGAACTCAACGAGCTGTGAGATCATGACCTGAGCCCAATTCTTCAGTCTTTCTTTGTCTTTCATGAACTTGACATTTCTAAAGGATATGATGTCCCTTAATTTGGTGTTTTCTGCTCTATCCTCAGGATTAGCTTTAGGTTATTGACTTTTAGAAGAAATACCATGTAAGTGATATGTTCTTTTTAAGTGCATTCTATCAAGAGGCACATGATACCTGTTTGTCCCATTTATTGGTGATGTCAACTTTGATCACTTGGCTAGGGTTTTATCTGTTCTGTAAAGCTATTATTTTTCCCTTTATAATTAATAAATTTCTTGTGAGAGGTTATTTTGAGGCTATATAAATATTTTGTTTCTCCATGAAACATTCACCTATTCACCTATTATTTTAGCATCTGTTAGTATTTTTTATTTTCTTAATTTTTTTTAAATTTTTTTTTTTTTTTTTTTTTTTTTTTTTTTAATTTTTGAGAGAGAGAGAGAGACAGAGTACAAGCAGGGGAGGGGCAGAGAGAGAGGGAGATACAGAATCTGAAACAGGCTCCAGGCTCCGAGCTGTCAGCACAAAGCCTGATGCAGAGCTTGAACTCACGGACTGCGAGATCATGACCTGAAGTCAGATGCTTAACCTACTGAGCCACCCAGGCATCCTGGTATTTCTTGTCTGAAACAAATGAAAAAAAATTTTTTTATAATGTTTATTTATTTTTGGAGAGAGAGAGACAGAGACAGAGACAGACAGAGTGTGAGTGGGGGAGGGGCAGAGACAGACAGAATCTGAAGCAGGCCCCAGGCTCCGAGCTGTTAGCACAGAACCTGATGTGGGGCTGGAACCCACGAACCATGAGATGACTTGAGCCACCCAGGTGCCCCTGTCTGAAATAATTTTTACTGTAATGGCTGCCAACTGGTGATTTCTAACTTTAATAATTTCTTCTACATTTTATTGGTTGTATTTTTTATTATGAAGAGCTTTTCCCTCTTTCCTTATTTGTATCTACATGGACTCATGGATTCTTACTTTCTTCTGTGGGTTATAATCTGTGTCTGTCATTATTTTAATACCCACCACTGTTCCAGATTTGGCCAGTGGGAGCCTTTCAAACTGGGTTCTGTATCTTTTTCATTCTGTGAGCACTTTTTAAAAAATGATTTTATTTTTATTTTTTTTAAATATTTTATTTTTAAGTAATCTCTATACCCCATGTGGGGCTCAAACTCAGAACCTTGATATCAAGAGTTGCATGCTCCCCCGATTGAGCCAGCCAGGCAACCCCCTGCATTTTTATATATGCATTTTTATAATATCTTTTTTCCCCACTTGTCACCATACGTAGGGTCATACACTATGGTATGGACTGGGCAACTTTTTTTTTTTTTTAATCCTTAGGGATAAGTTGTTTTGTTTTTTTAATGTTTAGTTTTGAGAGAGACAGTGTGTGAGTGGGGGAGGGACAAAGAAAGACAGAGACACAGAATCTGAAGCAGGCTTCAGGCTCTGAGCTATCAGCACAGAGCCTGATGCAGGGCTCAAATTCATGAGCTATGAGATTATGACCTGAGCCAAATCAGACCCTTAACCGACTGAGCCACCCAGGTGCCCCTGGACTAGGCAACTTTCTGTTTTCACTTAGTATATCTTGAAATTATCTATATCAGTAAATACAGAGCTGCCTCATTCTTTTAAATAGCTGATTAGAATTACATAATGCAGACTTCCCATAATTTATTTAACTGTTTTTCTAATTAAGGACATTTTTGTTTTTTTATTTGATGCATTTGACTGGACTTGCTGTGAATATTTAAATCTGTTCATGTTTCTTTTTGATTGCCTTTTGTTGCTTCAGAGCTGATAAAATTATTCCTTCACAGACCTGAAAAATGTTTTACCTATTATAGTATTTGAAGTACATGTCAAAAAATTATTAAACTATTGGGATCACATGGTGTCATTGCTAGTAAAAATACCAACTGTATTGGGGCATGGTGCTGAGGGTACATATACAAGACAATGAGAAATGGCCCTTATTCTTTGGCTGGAGAAGTCATAAAGGATAGGATATAGGAACAGATCTGAAGTGCCAAAGATGGGGTGCATCAGGTAGTCATTTGTGCCAGGAGTTGATGGCATGTGGTCCCTGAGAGCCAGGGCCATCTGGACACCTTCCTGCTCATGGAGTGAGCTGAGTTTGGATAGAATTGAGTACTTGGCCAAGCCTGCGAGGGATGGCAGGGAGAGGGCAAAGCCTGAGTGGAGGTATGAGCCATGAGAGCATGAAGCAGTTGTTGGGGCCAGCAGTTGGCTGGGCAGCTACTAAGGCCTCATGGTGGATTATTAATGGGAGATGAATTTGGAAAGCAAGATGGTATATAGATTGACATGGGCTTGGAATGCCAGATTGAGTATGGTCAACAAGACTAAATATCACCATCATAATCTTCTAAATGTGAGGATTGAGGAACTAGCAATGGGGGTGTTTAAAAAAGGGTCAAACAGGATATTATTTCTAAGCCATGTTTCAGAAAACATAGTTTAAAAACTTTTTTAAGTTTAAGATTAATGTATGCTTATCATAAAAGGGAAAGTATAAAGCTTTACTCAAGTATATAGAAAATGAGAGGGCTTCTGATCCTATTCTGGATTATCTGTCACTGTGTAACCATGTTACCACATACATAGTGGTTTAAAACAACACATTTATTTTCTCATAGTTTCTGTGGATGAGGAGTCCAGGCAGAATTTACCTGTGTCCTCTGCAAGACTGCAGTCAAGGGGTTGACCAGGGCTGCATTCTCATCTGAAAACTCTACTGGAGAAAGATTTGCTTCCAGGCTTACATGGTTGTTGGCAGCATTCAATTCGTTGTGGGCTGTCATTGTGGGCTGTCATTCAAGGCCACGTTCTTGCTGGCACTCTCAGTTACAAGTTACTTGTCTTCTCTGGAGAGTAGCTCACAACATAGCAGCTTGTTTCATCAGGACTTCAAAGGAGAATACCTGCTAGTAAAGTACATGTTAAATATTACATAATATAATCACAAAAGTGACTTTGCTTATTCTATTAGAGGCAAGTTACAGGTTCTGCCCACACTCAAGGGAAAAGGATTACACTTGGATGTGAATACTTGGAGGCAGGGATTATTAGGATAAATTTTGTAATTTATTTTCCTCCCAAAAGTAAAGGAAATAGTCCTTAAGAGTTACCATTCTTAAAAGCAAATTCAAATTCTGTGGACCATTTTTCTCTGCATAGCAATGTATAGAAGTAATTTTGAGAGAGGCAAGAGGCAAGAGCCAAGAGTGACTCTTGAGATTTTTGAGGCTGGGAGCCCAGGGGAGAGTTCTGTGCTTTGCCTTGATTTCTTCAAACAGAAATCTATTAAACATGAGGAAGAGCACAGACCATTTAAACGATAATACCGGTAACTACTGAAATACTGATTTCCATACCATTTCCTTAAAAAACTGGAGTAACTTGGTTCCAGTGATTTACCCACTACCCAGAGGGTTGCTTTTGAATCCAGCTCCCTGGAGGATTTAATTTACATATTTTCTGCTTTTTGTCTCCTGGTAACTGCTCCCAATGTTGACAAAAAACTCTAGTTTCCCAGAGTGGATGATGTCACTTAGCTGGCTGGTGCCATCAGTGACATATGTTACAGATAAAGTCCTATTGGGACCCAAGTTACACACCTGTGTGAGACGTGGGATCCGTGCAGATTGTGGCCCAGTGGGCCCTTAGGGCAGCCAGCTGCTCTCCTGGTTCTTGACCATGCTTCCAGCACCATGTTTCTTTGGTTACAGGAACACTGTTCTGGGGAGTAGTATGATACAGAAATATGAAAACATTGTGTTATTCTTTCTATTGTGAGGACAGTAATGGCTATTATACCTTATTAGCAAGCATGGAAAAGTAGAAAACAGTTCTTTTTACTTGAAGTCTCATAAGCAAATGTTGCCATTACTTATATTATTATATTGTATATCATATTTCTGTGCATAATGTTTTGTTTTGATCGTATTTCTCTTGTGGGTTTTCTTTAGCATAGTCATACTGTGCATATTCTAATATTAAATTCTTTGAAAATGTAAAACATTTTGCTGGGTGTATCATTTTACTATCTCTTTTGTGCTTTTATTAGCATTAACACTTCAGTGTTTGATTAAGAAAGGGCAGTTGGATGTTAAAATTTCTCAGGTTGTGCCACTGATACATGGCTTCCTGGCTGGGATCCTTGTGTACACACCACCGGTAACTTTGATTGTTTTAAACAGACAGCTATAAGGTCAGTGATAACCATGATGACAACTAATGTTCAAGTAACTTGCTGTAGTTAATAATGGGTTTTCAGGGAAACATGTAGGGGCCTTGTGAAATAAGTATTTTTCTTCCCATTTGGTGAGGAAATGGTCTTAAAAGAGGCCAGCTCTCTTGTTTAATGTTGTGATACACTAAGGTAAGTATCATAGGAGAAGTAAAGAATGGGACCTGTCCCCCATTTCAACATTTTAGAATAAAGAAGGCAGAACCACCTGTAATAGAGATAGAAAGGGATAGATACCACAAGATTTATTTTCCATAAAGTACTTACGGGAATTCAGAGAAAGCAGGATAAAATCTTTTCTGCTGAGAGGCCAAGGCAAAAGCTTTATGTAAGTAGGTGGCAATTGAAGGATGAGCAGGGCTTGGTTTGCATGGGAGAGAGGTGTGCCAAACAGAGAACCATGTGACCTATCCTGGCTGAACAGGCAACTTTCATTGTGCATACAGAGGGCTTGTGTTGCCTGTCCTATGCAAAAACTAGGATATAGCACCTGGATCGTTCAGTCAGTTGAGCATCTGACTCCTGACTTTTGCTCAGGTCATGATCCTGGGGTAGTGAGATTGAGCCCCATGTTGGACTCCATTCTGAGCATGGAGCCTGCGTAAGATACTGTTTCTCTCTCCCTCTGCCCCTCACTTCCACTCATGCTCGCTCTCTCTCTCTCTCTCTTAAAAAAAAAATTAAAGACCTAAATGTATAGAATTACAGCATCAAGAGTTACAAAATTCTTGGATTAAAATAACCTGATGGAGTTTGTTCGGGATAAGTGTGTAACTTCCAACATGTAGTTTGACAAAACTATTTGAGGAAAATGGAAATGCACTTCAATTAGTGTTTTAAAAAGGCAGACAAAACAGGGATGCCTGATAGGTCAATTGGTTAAGTGGCTGACTCTGCGTCTCGGCTCAGGTCATGATTTCATGGTTCGTGGGATTGAGCCCCATGTTGGGCTTTGTGCTGGCAGTGGAGCCTGGTTGGGATTCTCGCTCTCCCTCTCTCTCTCTGCCCCTTCCCCACTAGTGTACTCTTTCTCTCTCAAAATAAACTTTAAAAAAAAAAAAAAAAAAAAAAAAGGCAGACAGCACATAGTTCAGGATTTTGGTGGACTAAGCTGGCACTTTCCGGCACCATGTAATGTGACTATTTAAAAAAACAAAACCAAAAACCCTTTGTCTATGTTTGTAAAAGTAAGATGTTCTGAAAGGTGGGGGTAATAATCCTACTGAGTGGCCAGACTAGGAATCTTGTGGTTCATTTGGATTTCACATTTGTAGAAGGATGCAGAAAAATGGGAGTGCTTACAGAGTGATATGTCCTCAGCCAGAGCTTATGAGGGCTGTTTTCACTTTGGTTGATAATTATAATTGCTGTCTCTAGCCTCATTCCATAAATGACATAAGCCTGTTTACCAAGATGTATTTAATATTTGAAATGAACTGCTTTGTGCCAAGCACATATATATATGTTATAGCCTTCTCTCATCTCTTTGAAATAGGTGGTATATGTTCCCTTTCATAGATGAGAAACCAAATCCGAAATAGTTTGAAAAATATCTACAATTTATTTATACAGCTAATGAAAGAGCTGGAATTTAAAGTTGAGCTGATTCCATTATGCCATATTGCCGCTAGCATGAGTGTTCAGTGAGACTGAGAATGGTGTGGACGTCTATCCTGCTTATGAGCAGGTTAATTCCTGAAAAGCTGTTCATAAGTCCCATTTGTTTATAAGTCTAAAATTATACTATATAATAGTAAGGACCAATATTTATTGAGCACTTAGTATATGCCAGACATTTTTCTAGGATCTTTGCATGTAATTCATTTAAGTCTCACAGCTCTGTGAAGGAGTTACCCTTAATCTTGCCACCCTGCACTAGAAGAAGCAGAGGCAGGAGGAGTAAGTAAAGGAGTCAGGATTTGAACCAGGCTGTCCAGCTGCAGAGCCCACACTTTTAGCCACTGTCCTGTCTTTTCCTTATGCAAATGTCCAGTGGTGTGTACACAAAGGTCCAGTGTGTTTGAATAGAGAGAATGGTAATTTTTCATGGAATTGGTTTGGAGTTCTCATTATTTTCAACCCTTAATATATTTTTTTTTTAACTCAAAGATGTTTGTATTTTGGCATTGTTCTTTTCCATTATAAGTCAACTTATCACAATAACCACAGCTTACAAACACAAGCCAAAGGATGCATGAGTTTACTATAGCTGAGCTTGACTGCTGTAGTTCTCAGATGGCAGGTGGTGTTGATGCTCTCTGACGTTGGACCTTACCTTATTCATATGATGGTTAGTGGGGTTGTCTGCAGTGATTTTGGAGACCGTCAAAATGGAAAAGGAATTATTAGGTTGAACCATATGAAATAGCCAATATTTAACTTTATTAATCTATAAAAATGGCAAATTCATATGGTTCAGCTTAATAGGCTCAAGAGGAGGAAATTCCAGAGAAACCACTTGTAATTTAAGAAATAATTTTAGGATGTATTGGAGGTTTGAGGTGGTTTTGGTTGTTGTTGTTTTTAAAATGAGTGTGTGTGAGCAGTGGGAGGGGCAGAGGGAGAGGGAGAGAGAATCTTAGGCTCCTTGTTTAGTGTGGAGCCCAATGTGGGGCTCAATCTCACCACCCTGAGATCATGACCTGAGCTGAAATCAAGAGTCAGACCTTAACCAACTGAGCTACTCAGGTGCCCCTGGAGGTTTGAGTTTTGAATTTCTCCACTGACATGCTTTTTCAGTACACCCATGTTTCTAAGTATGTATTCCATTTGGTTTCATGTTACTTTTCTTCTCTTAACTGCATCTTATTGATTTGAACCTCTTTCTTTTATCTCTTGTCATAGATAGAAAGTGATTTTAAGGCATTCTGCTTTAGGATGTGTGTGTGTATGTGTATTTTTTTTTTTTTTTAACTTGTTTAAAATGCCCATATAGTGGCATCCATCAGATCATCAAACGTACCAGTTTTGTAATCTTACCCTAGTGCTGATTTGGAAATGTTGACTTGATTTAGATTGAGTTTAAGAATTTTATTTCTTCTGATTGTGGAATGGTATTTGAAAATGTAATCCTAATATTTACCAAAGGTTCAGTATGCTATCTGCTTCTAATGGAAATTGTATCATTGTATTTGGGAAATACTTGATTCACCCAAGAAAAGTCTTTTTAGGATATTCTTGGGTGACCTAATCAAGAGTGTAGGAAAATTTGAATTTAAGGGGATTACTCTCATTGGGGTGAGGGCATTATGAAAGGAGTCTTCAATAAACTGTTTCCAACACACATGAATTTCTTGTTACAGCTTTATTTTTTGTCATTGATACATGGCAAATTGTTGCCTTCCGTTTGTTTTTTGGGGCAGAGGGCGCATTTCAAACTGTTTTTGCCTCTTTAAATTTGATCATGGAGTCCTCCTGAGTTCTCCTCATGCCTTTCAGCTCCACTCATTTGGTTATCTTTTTTTTTTCTTACTGAGTCCTTTGTTCAAACAAAGTACATAGTAGCAAAATATCAAAAACTTTTGTAACAGTTACACTCTCTTTGTACAAAAATCATTGTGAGATCCCTTTGGTTTTATAAAAAGATCCCCCCAGAATATTCCCTAGTTTTGGCCACACACACAAGTATTAGGATCGTAGTAAGTTTGAATCTGTTCTAAGTCAAGAGTATTAAGTACTGGGTTGGGTTTCTGATTTTTTTTTTTTTAAGGATTTTTCCTGTTCTTTCCCTATAGTCTACAACCTTGAGAAGTTGTGTGGCTGCCTAATAAGCAAACACTTTATCTTAGCCAAAAGGCCGAGAAGCGATCTAATAAGCAAACAAAAACATGTTGATCTTCTCATTCAGAAGATGAATCTTGGTTGAGTGTCTGTTATTTATCCTGAAGTTGTATCCTTTCTTTCCAAACAGTAATCTGGGGAGGTGATGGCTGCCTGATGTCTCTGTCTCCATATGCTTTCTGCTCTTTCACTTTTTGTTGCCGTGTGTAATGCATGTATTGTCATAAGTAGGATAAGCACGAGGAATCTTTGTTTTTGTTTCTGTTCTGTTTTTCAGTAACAAATACTTTTAAGAAAACAAATGATTTTGTGACATGTAAAGCCCCAGCTGTCGACCTAGATCACAAGTTCAGGTGCAAGGTTGTGGATTGTTTAAAATTTTTCCGCAAGGCCAAACTGTTGCACTATCACATGAAGTATTTCCACGGGATGGAGAAGTCACCAGAGCCAGATGAGAACCCAGGAAAGAGGCAGGTCCAAACGAGGGGCTCTTCAGCTTCAGACAAGGCCAGCCAGGAGAGCCTGACCAGGAAGCGGGTCTCTGCCAGTTCCCCAAGTAAGTATTTTGGTTCTATGTTGTATCTATATTATAGAGTACTCTCTGTTGCTCAGGTCACACTGCTTGCATTTCTGACACAGAAGAAGGTGTTAAGTTGGTTTGGTCCAATTGAATCTTAAAAGATGAAAACGGACAAGTGATCCTCAGGAATTACATCGAAGGGCTGTGACCCTCCTGGAGGAACGAGAACTATAGTAGTGGGGGCACCTGGGGGGCTCGGTCATCGAGCACCTGACTTGGACTCAGGTCATGATCTCACGGTTCGTGAGTTTGAGTCCCACATTGGGTGAGCTTGTGCCCCGCTTCAGGTATGGCCCTCTTCTCTCTCTCTCTGCCCCTTGTGGGATTCTATCTCTCTCTCTCTCTCTCTCTCTCTCTCTCTCTGCCCCTCGCTCACTTGCACGTGTGTGCTCTCTCTTTCTCAAAAAAAAAAAACCAAAACAAAAAACCCAAAACAAAAAAAATTGTAATGGAGGTAATAAGGATTACCACAAAGTCTCGTCTTCATGTCTTAGTACAAAGAACCTTTTTGGTGGCCTTTCCTTCCTTCCTGCCTTCCTCCCTTCTTCCCTTCCTTCCTTCTTCCCTTCCTTCCTTTCCTTCCTTCCTCCTTCCTTCCTCACTCCCTCCCTCCTTCCTTCCTTTCCCTCCCTCCTTTCCTTCCTTCCTTCCTTCCTTCCTTCCTTCCTTCCTCCCTTCCCTTCCTTTCTTTCCTTCCTCCTCCCTCTCTCCCTCCCTCCTCTCTTTCCCTCCCTCCTTTCCTTCCTTCCTTCCTTCCTTCCTTCCTTCCTTCCTTCCTTCCTTCCCTTTCATCTAAGTAATCTCTAGCCAGTATGGGTTTCAAACTCACAACCCTGAGATTGACAGTTGCATGCTCCACCATATGCCAACCAGGTGCCCCTGGAGATTTTTTCTAAAACTTAAGAGATTGAAAAATTACAAATTTCTGGGGGAATTTCAGAAGACTTTTTAAAATTTTTAAATTTTGTTTAATGTTTATTTTTGAGAGACAGAGTGCGAGTGGGGACGGGGGGGTGGGGGGGGGGGCAGAGAGAGAGGGAGACACAGAATCCGAAGCAGGCTCCAGGCTCTGAGCTGTCAGCACAGCCCAATGTGGGGCTCGAACTCACCGCGAGGTCATGACCTGAGCCTAAGTCGGACGGTTAACCGACTGAGCCAGCCAGCACCACCCCCCTCACCTTTTATTTCTTAAAAAATTTTTTTTTAATGTTTTTTATTTATTTTTGAGAGAGAGAGGAGGTGGGGAGGGGCAGAGAGAGAGGGAGACACAGAATCCAAAGCAGGTTCCAGGCTCTGAGCTGTCAGCACAGAGCCCGATGCGGGGCTCGAACTCACAAACTGCAAGATCATGACCTGAGCCGAAGTCAGATGCTTAACCGGCTGAGCCACCCAGATGCCCCATTTTTTTTTAAAGTAATCTCTTGGGGCGCCTGGGTGGCTCAGTTGGTTAAGCGTCCCACTTCAGCTCAGGTCATGATCTCGCGGTCCGCGAGTTCGAGCCCCGCATCGGGCTCTGGGCTGATGGCTCAGAGCCTGAAGCCTCCTTCTGATTCTGTGTCTTCCTCTCTCTCTGCCCCTCCCCCGTTCATGCTGTGTCTCTCTCTGTCTCAAAAATAAATAAACGTTAAAAAAAAAAAATTAAAGTAATCTCTATGCCCAACGTGGGGCTCAGACTCATGCCCCTAGATCAATAGTCACATGCTCTACTGACTGAGCCACATGCCTGCAGAAGCCTTTTTAATGAATTTCCAGTAAATTCTACAAGCCCTCCAGCTTCTTTTTACCTGAAATTGTAACATCATTATATATTACTGGCTGATATAATACCTAGGTATTAAATGATATGTGGAACTCCTAGGACATGTGACAGTATTCCCAAGAAAGTATGAAATCAGGTTTCAGGACAATGGGGCAGGGCTGTGTCAACTAAGGTGATCTCTGACCCTGTGAGAGATCAGTCCTCAGTCATGTTTTGAAGATTTAGTGAGTGAAGGTCAAGGTAGAATCTTTTAGTCATATATGATGCATTATTTATTAAAAGTATAATGTGAACCACATGTAACTTTTTCTAATAGCCACATTTTATTTTATTATTTAATTTTTAATTTTTATTTTTTTAAAATGTTTATTTTTGAGAGAGAGAGTGAGCATGGGGGAGGGGCAGAGAGACAGGGGGACAGAGGATCTGAAATGGGCTCCACACTGACAGCAATGAGCCCAATGTGGGGCTCAAACTCTCAGACTGCAAGATCAAATGCTCAACTGACTGAGCCACCCAGGCGCTCCTAATAGCCACATTTTAAAATGTCAAAGGAAACAGATGAAATCATTCTTAATGTATTTTATTAATTTACTATATCCAAAATGCTATCATTTCAGCATTAAGTTGGTATAGAAATGTCTTTTTTTTGAAGTTTATTTATTTATTTTTTTTAATTTCTTTATTTGAGGTGGGGAGGGGCAGCGAGAGAAGGAGAGAGAATCCCAAGCAGGCTCTGCAGTCTCACCACAGAGTCTGCTGTGGGGATCGATCTCATGAACCATGAGATCATGACCTGAGCCCAAATCAAGAGTTAGAGGCTTAACTGACTGAGGCACCGCAGTATAAAAGTTTCTAGTGAGCTGTTTTATATTCTTTTTCTTATACTAAGCCTTTACAGTTTAGTGTGTATTTTATGTTTACTGAACATTTCACTTCAGACTAGCCACATTTCAGGTGCTCAGTAGCTGCATATGGCTAGTAGCCTCTGTATCGGGCTCTATTACCCTCTGTTGTAGGTAGTCTAGCTGTGCACTTGGCGAGCCTGAGCATTGAGCTAACAGGAGCTGCCTGAGGAAGGCCAGCTGGCCAGTAGTCACCCAGGAGGAGACTCCCCATGAGAGCCACAGGGCATGGCAGCACTCACCACCTTAGTGACTTCACCAGAGTGTTGCTCGGGTACCCATCAGTGGTTAGATGTCTCTCAGAGCAGGCTCATATGAACCAAATGGCAGTAGACTGATGCTCAAGGCCACGTGCCAGTTATTTATTTGAGACGAAACCCACAGCTGTCAAAACTCCTTTCCTGTGTAGGAACAGTTTGCTTATTGAGCATTGGATCAGAGCACTGGAGTTAGAAGTGCTTCATACTAAAATAGATTGATTTGTCCATTCAGTACCTCTTTATTGAGTGCTTATTAAGTGCCAGGCTCTGTTCTGGGCATTTCAGAAGAGACCTGAGTCCTGTTTTGCTTGAGATCTTGGTTGTGAGTATTCCTGGCACAAGGAAGAAAAGACTGGCTCAGTCCTCAGACCAGAGCATTCTCTTGCCTGGGCATTGCTTGTTTCATTTAGGGCCAAACATTGATTCCTTAGGGATGTTAATGTCTATTCCTGGCCAGTCCTACTGGCTTTGGTGGCCACTCTGTATCTTTCAGGTGAGTATATCTCTCTGTCATTGAATACATGGTTAATTATGGGGGCAAGCTTATTTCCTAGGACATAAGATACCTGTCACTGAGATCTTCTGCTTCCCCAAAATGCCACCTGGCCCACGTCTCACCTAGAGCAGTGGCTAACTAACCCAGCTGCCTGGGAGTCACACTTGGTGACTTGTTAAAATATGGATTTATTGGGCCCTGCTTTCCAGACACATTCCAATTCAGTGGTTCTAAGTTTAGAATCTGTAACATTTTTACAACCCATCCCCAAGTACAAAAGTGACATATGATTG
This sequence comes from Panthera leo, assembly GCF_018350215.1. Lineage (NCBI taxonomy): Eukaryota > Metazoa > Chordata > Mammalia > Carnivora > Felidae > Panthera > Panthera leo. Next base: position 23,336,518 of record NC_056681.1, on the reverse strand, counting down.
CTGTATAAATCAGTACAACAGAGTTAGGGGAAAAGGTATCCCTCCCCTTGGCATTCCCACCCTCTTTGCAAATGTAACTATTTTTATTTAACAAACTCTTTTCAGATATTTTCTGTGCATATCCAAACACGTCTACATAGAAAATATCTTTTACACAGTATCACCTGTCACTTGTTTTTTTTTTTTTTTTTTTTTTTCATTAAAGATATCTTGGACATCATTTCATATCAGTGTTGATATGTGGTTCTACCGATTTTGACAGTTGTCATTTTTCATTGTATGAGTGTACTGTACTGTAAACATTCTTCCTATAAAAAGTTTATATTTTGCCATTTTTTTTCACTCTATCAAGTGCTAAAATAAAGTAAACCTCCCAAAGATTAATTTACCCTTGTGTACAAATAAACCCATGGGATAAATTCCTGGAGGTGGTTGGCTTCAGCAAAGGGTATGTGCATATCTAAACTTCTGATATGGGGCGCCTGGGTGGCGCAGTCGGTTAAGCGTCCGACTTCAGCCAGGTCACGATCTCGCGGCCCGTGAGTTCGAGCCCCGCGTCAGGCTCTGGGCTGATGGCTCGGAGCCTGGAGCCTGTTTCCGATTCTGTGTCTCCCTCTCTCTCTGCCCCTCCCCCGTTCATGCTCTGTCTCTCTCTGTCCCCAAAATAAATAAAAAACGTTGAAAAAAAAAAAAAAATTTAAACTTCTGATAGATGATACCAAATCACCTTTTGAAAACTTTGTTTCAGTTTATAATCTCTCTCCAACTAGTCATGTGTGTCAGTTTTTTAATATTATCAATATTACCAAATTTTAAATTATTGTGAGTCTGATAGGTAAACATATTTCAGTGATTTTAGTATTTTATTTTTAAATTTCTGAAGTATTTTTGGGGCGCCTGGGTGGCTCAGTCGGTTAAGTGTCTGACTTTGGCTCGGATCATGATATCACTGCTTGTGAGTTTGAGCCACAAGTTGGGCTCTATGCTAACAGCTCAGAGCCTGGATCCTGTTTTGCATTCTGTGTCTCCCTCTGTGCCCCTCCCCTGCTCACACTCTGTGTGTGTGTCTCTCTCTCAAAAATAAACAAACATTAAAAAAATTAAAATTCTGAAATATTTAAAATATACAGTTCATAACTTATGCCCATTTTTAAATTGGATTATTTGGGGTTTTTTTGAGTTTTGAGGTTTAGAAGTTCTTTACATATTTTGGATACTAACCCTTTATCGGATCCCTCCCCTGTCATTTGCATGTCATTTGCAAATACTTTCTCCCATTCAATAGGTTACTTTTTAGTTCTGTTGATTGTTTCCTTTGCTGCTCAGAAGCTTTTTATTTTGATCTAGTCTCAATAGTTTATTTTTCTTTTATTTACCTTGCCTGAGGAGATATATGTAGAAAAATGTTGCTATGGCTGATGTCAGAGATACTACTTCCTGTTCTTTATTCTAGGATTTTTATGGTTTCAGGTCTCACATTTAGGCCTGTAATCCATTTTGAGTTTTTTTTTGGGGGGGGGGGGTGTGAAGAGAGTGCATGCAAATGGGACAGGCATGGGAGAGAGTGAGAGAATCCCAAGCAGGCTCCATGCCCATCTTGTAGCATGATGTAGGGCTTGAATTCATGACCTGGGAGATCATGACCTTAGCTGAAATCAGCAGTCAGATGAGACTCTTAGCCAACTGAGCCACCCAGGCGCCCCTGAGTTTATTTTTGTGTATGGTGAAAGAAAGTGGTCCTTTTTCATTCTTTTACATGTTGCTGTCCAGTTTTCCCAGTACCATTTGTTGAAGAGCCTTTTTCCCATTGCATATTCTTGCCTCCTTTGCTGAAGATTAATTGACCATATAATTGTGGGTGTATTTCTGAGTTATCTGTTCTGTTCCATTGACCTATGTGTCTATTCAAACTTTTTTCAATATTATTGTATCTGTTATGGTGATCTGTGATCAGTGATTATGACTCACTGAAAACTCAGATGATGGTTAGCGTTTTTTTACCAATAAAATATTAAAAAACTTTTTTTACAATATTCATTTATTTTTGAGACAGCGCGAATGTGGGAGGGGCACACAGAGAGGGGGGTACAGAGGCTCCAGTGTGGGCTCTGTGCTGACAGCAGAGAGTTCAGTGTGGGGCTCGAACTCACAAACCATGAGCTCATGACCTGAGCCTAATTTGGAGGCTCCAATAAAGTGTTTCTTGTTTGAATGTTTATTTATTTTCAGAGAGAGAGCAGAGGAGGGGCAGAGAGAGAGGAGGTAGAGAATCCCAAGCAGGCTCTGAGTGGCCAGCACAGAGCCTAATATGGGGCTTGAACTTACAAACTGTGACATCATGGCCTGAACTGAAATTAAGAGTCCGACACTTAACAGACCGAGCCACCCAGGTGCCCCCAATTGAGTATTTTTTAATTTAGGTGTGTACTTTGTTTTTTTTCTTTTAAAGACATAATGCTATTGCATACTTAATAGACTATAGTATAGTGTAAACATAACTTTTATATGCGCTGGGAAACCAAAAAATACATTCAACTCACTTTATTGCGACCTTTGTTTTGTTGTGGTAATCTGGAACCATGCCTGCAGTATCTCTGAGGTATATCTGTAAATGTGTGAATAGAGTAAATAAATTGTGATATCTTGATCCAGTGGAATACCACACAGCAGTGAGTGAGTGGACCACAGCCCTCCCACCAACTTTGGTACATGTCACAAATACAGTGTTGAGCTAGTGTAAACTCATAACCTATGTGATACGGTTTTATATAAAGTTCAAAACCAGATAAAAATAATCTGTGCTGTTTGAGGGTATGACAGTGGTTAGTTACCCTTGTGGGGTGGTAGGTGGATGAATGAATGGTGGGGGCAGGAGGGAGACTTTTGGCCTGCTTGTATCAGTCATACATTTATTATGTGTGTAGTTTTCTCTGTATGTTTTAGGCCTCAATAAAAGGCCTACATAAAACAGACACTTCGAAAATATTAAAATTGCTATAAGAATGTAAGAAAATAAAGTACAAGGAGATGCTGAGATAAAAGATCAGTCTTTTCACTTGAAATAATGGTAACTGAGGAGCTTTTAATTTTTTGTTTATTTACATCTGCTTTATCCCCAAATGGATCCCTTTTTTCTCTGTCCCCCAGCAGTAATCCAGGTTTTCCTGTCTTGCCTTGATTGTTGTAATAGTTTCTCAACCAGTTTTCTTCTCTCCGTCCTTTACTCACTATGGTTTATCTTTTATTTTGCTGTAAGGGAACTTGGAGAATACAAACCTGATCATATCACTCATCTGCTAAGAAATATTTAAGGATGGAATGATGGTTTTTGCAGAGCATAATGTTGGTGCTGGGCATGTGGGTTGTGAATCCTATCCAATTCTTATAACTGTTGTTGGACTTTTTGTAGGTTTCCCTACTTCTCTGTCTCTGTGTAAACTGGATGAGTTCTTGGGATGAGTCTGTGAGCTAATGTATTTAATGAGCCTGTTATATAGGGTCCCATATGTGGGAGGTGCATTTCCTTCTTCCCCTTGACTATGATTTTATTTGTCTCATCCAGCCATGTGTGACTGAAGTTAGTGCATTGATATGAGCTTTTCAGCTGGACTGTAACTACTGTTGGAGAGGAATGAATGTTGTTGCTGCAGTATCCCGTGGGCTCTGCTCAGAGCTGTGAACACAGCCGGCGCTCAGGGATTGGTGATTGTGGTGATTGTGCATATTGATGTGTTGGGACCTAGTAGAAATGGATCCGGTGATGGAGTGACATCTGGGCAGGCAGAACTAGGGAGCAGCTGGAGGTGGATTCAGCCTATCACCGTGACAGAGTGTCTAGAACCAAGTTATTCCAGAGGCTGAGTCTTGACAGACAGGAGGCCATAAGGGGACTGAGGAAAGATGTGTTTGCTTGGCTACCATGGTGTGTGCCCTCTGAGCTAGGCATAGTTCTCCTTGTCCCTGGTCATGGTAATTGTCTGAGGAGGGACCTTGCCCAGTGTAACACACCTGAGTTCAGGATGGGCATTCTTGGCCATGTGTAGATTGCTTGTCTGGTTTGGCGATTCCTGATTAACTATACTTGAGGTTTGTGATTTGTGTTGAGTAATATGTGCAGGCTCAGAGTCAGCCCATCTGAATTTGAACCCCCCCCCCCCCCCCCCGCCTTCCCTACTTGCTTTGCTATGTGACTTTGGGCAAAGAACTTGCTGAACTTCAGTTTTCCCATCTGTGAAATGGAAATAATACTACTACTTACCTTGGAGCTTTGTTACATTAAATATAATGTAATGTAAAATGCTTAACACAATATCTGGCCTACAGTAAACTCTTAATAAGCAGTAGCTCTTTGTTTCAGTGAAAACATTATCCCAGGTAGTCAGAGATCTAGTTCTAAATTCAGCTGACCACTAATGAGCTGCAAAATCAATAGACAGGTTGTTGCCATTTTGGTATAAGAAACCTCAGTGATTGATTTTCTACTTTTGTGTACTGCTTTTGGATCTCATACCAATATAGCCACCTGGGATTTGATTCTCTCTCTTAACTAAAAGATCCGTTTCATTGTGATTTGGAAATTTGATGAACTTGGGAATTTTTGCCTGCCAGTTTTCTTTTTAATAACATGATCTGCTGAGGTGCCTGGGTGGCTCAGTCTGTTAAACCATCTGATTCTTGATCTCAGGTCAGGTCTTGATCTCAGGGTCATGAGTTCAAGCCTTGCATTGGGCTCTGCGATGGGCATGAATACTACTTAAACAAACAGGGGTGTCTGGGTGGCTCAGTCAGTTAAGGGTCCAACTTGATTTCGTGGGATTGAGCTCTGTGTCAGGCTCTGCACTGAGAGTGCAGAGCCTGCTTGGGATTCTCTCTCTCCCTCTCTGTTTACCCCTTTCCCACTTGTGCACGTGTACTCTCTCTCTCACAAAATAAATAAACATTTAGAAACCATAAACCAAAAAAACACAAGACTGACAGGGGTGGACGATATAAAATGCTTTAGGGGGTGCCTGGCTGGCACCATTGGGAGAGTGTGCAACTCTTGGTCTTAGGGTCATGAGTCTGAGCCCTATGTTGGGTGTAGAGGTTACTAAAAATAAAATAAATAAGATAATAAAAAATAAAAATAAAATAAAAGCTTTAGGGTGAACAGATGGGTGTTTTAAATCACTATGCTTTATCTTGTTACTCCCCTGCTGGTCCTTTGTAAAACTGGTCAGTTTGGTGGCAGAATGGGCCACATAGGCCACTCACCCACTGTCTGGGGTATAGCCTGGTCATTCCCGTACCCTCTTAGATGGTAGAGCGGTTTTGCGCAGCCAGGAAGGAACACACAACTCTGTCCTCCTGTCAAGTGGACACAGACCTCATGGATGATTTCACAATTCTCATGTGCGTGGTTGCTGAGATGGCCAGCAGTTATTAGGCTGAAAGAAACCAGCTGGTTTACCTTGCTATATTCTAGGTGGGAAATGAAAACCCTGGCCCCTAGTCCTGCCTGTGCCAGTAACCAGAAGGACCCTAAGTTATCATCATCAGTGAACTGGGGTCAGGAGACATGTTCATCCTTCACCATGGCGCTGGCTGTCAATGAGAGCAAACATAGGAGGGTATTTAGAAGATTCCATAGACCCCAGGCCTCCAGAGGGCACCCCCTGTTCCAGGCATCTCCCCTCACTGTCTCCCATCAAAGTCTCCTTCTGTTTCCTCATGGTTTTGCTGGTTACTTGACTAATCCAGTAACTAAATTTCTCAAGATTTGGAAGATTAAAACCAGCATAATAGGTCACCTATTCTCAATATACCTAGGTTTCACTCAGACTTCTAAGAAATTCTGGTATTCAGGGGTGGCATTTCAGACGGGGTGGGTTCAGGTGGAGAGATGTTTCAAGGTGAGACTCTGACACCAGGCAACCTGTGTCCTAGTTCATAGGCATTGCGAACTTGACATTATGCATAAGTGAAAAACACATAGAATATTACAGAAATTATGCTGTTTGGTGAAAATTATTGTAAAGAAGTACTCTCTTTATGCTGAGTGCTCTGGTTGTGGCAAATGGGACCTTGAGATCTAATGGAGTTCTCACGTGGAGATTCCTGGTGCTTCTGTTCCATGAGAACCAGAAAATGCTCTGCAGAGATTATTTTTCAATCCTCTCAATTTCCCTGTTGGGTTGGTTGACCAGAAGAAACAATTCTGGTCTGAGAGTCCATAGACTGAATCTTAGTAGCAGTCCTGCTACTGTTCACTTGTGATCTGAGCTCTTTACAGATGTGATTTCCTCATTTTTAAAGTGATGATGTACGATCAGGTATGAATGAGACAAGGCCCTTTCACGTGAGGAGAAAAGCCCATAATCAGATGCAGGGAAAAGAGCTAAGTTTTATATTAGGAACATATAAAGTGCTGTGGAAACAAAGATTCAGATTTTGTTTGTACAGCAGGAGCTGGGACGTTAAGAGGACAAGGTGACATTCGAGTTAAACCTTAAAGTGTGAGGGTAGAGGGTTTGGACCAAGGCCAGGGAATAGGAAAGGTATTCCCATGCTGGGACCAAGCAGGGTAGAGGTTCAAAGGCATCGAGGAGAATAAATGGCTATGATCGTTTGTCCCTGAGATGCCTCTTCTGACTCTGGTCTCCAGATGTTTCCCTTTCCCTCAGCCAAGCCTTTCATCACATAAGTGAATTTGGAAGGTCAGTTTAGGTTTGCATTTCCAAATTAGGTTTCTCAGAATACCAGAATCCATTTAATGAATTCTCTTCCAGTGGCAAGTTCAGGCTTCTTTGGTATCTGGATTTGTTTCTACATAAATGAGTTCAGTTGTGAGTAGCAGTTCGTACCAGAAAGAATACTCTAGAATCAAAGGGGACCTCACTTGTGCTTACTACCTGTTGTTACATCCATTTGGTTCTCACTCTGGGTAACCCTTGTCTGTAGGCCGAAATGAGTCTTGGGGCACTGGAGTGGGCCCTTCTTTGTTGCCATCTATACCTTGTGGCTTTAGACTGGCCTTCTTACAAGGGCATGCTCTCTCTCTCTCCTTAAAGGGAAGAGAGCCCTCTGAGCTTAATTAGATTATGGTGTCTGAAAGAGAGAACCAAGGTGGCCTGCATCAACAAGACAGAGGTTTATTTCCCTCTCAGGTCAAACTGGAAGCAGTTGTCTGATGTCCTTCTGCTCTCATAGCTTAGTGATGATCTGGTGGAGAAATAGGGAGCAGGCTGTTCAGAGGGAAAAAAGAAGGGCTGTAGTACTTTTTTTTGGTGGAAGATGCAGGCATCAAGTGCTCTAATACTTATGGACACGTGCAGCCTGAGGAGACGACAAGTGGCCGTCCTAGAAGAGCCTCACCCTCCTCAGGTGACAAGCTGCTCTCTGATCCAGAGCCTTGCAGGAAGTTGCTCTTTGTGCAGCCAAGCCTGAGCATTTGGGAAGTAGCTCTGTAGTCAGGCCATACTGTGTGGCTCATGGAACAATTGGCCAAGCTGTCTAAGAGAGCTCAACAGCAGACCACCATCACCCTCCAGGGAGAGAGTATCGCAAGCAAGATAACAACAGCTAACATGTGAGAACTTGCCATGTGCTAGGCACTGTTCCAAGTTCTTTCTTGTATTGTTTTATTTAATCCTCAAAACAAATCCTATGAGGTGGGGGTACTGTTGTGCCCAGTTGATTAATTATAAACTGGGATACAGGTGAGATGAATTAACTTGAACTGATACCTATACATCTAGCAGGTGGTGGAGCCACAATTTGAATCTAGTTGCAGAGCCTATACCCTCACTCTAGGCTCTGTGTCTGCTGTCTTTTAGGATTCCAGGGAAGGATGCCCTGCTCCTGGGTCCTGAAGTGGGCAGTGGGAGTGCCTGTCTACAGGAGACCTCTGTGCACATGGGTAATCTGAATTAGTTCGGCCTCTGGTCTCCTTGACGGCCCCTTTACCTCAGGGAATCACCAGCATTAGCTTAGTACCTGCTGGACAGTTCTCTCTGTGAGCTCTGCCATTTTAGGCCACATTTGACTTCCCAGTTTTCAGCTGGAAGTCAGCGTGAGCCTCTGAAGGCTTTCTCTCTTCCCCCTGTTCTCAGAGAACACGGGCCTCTTTATAGAACAACTTCCTACGGTATCTCTTCTTTGTATCTTCATTGTTTACCCCTCTAATTGAAGCCTCAGGAAGGACTCTTTAAAGCTTAAAGTGACCATATTTCTGACCAGCTGCGACACTTGGGATCCTTTTAGTTACAAGTAACAGGAAACTCTATTTCAATTGACTCTACAATAAAGAGGGTGTGTTGGTTCACATAGTGGGGAAGTCCAGGGGATGTATGGCTCTGGGACTATCTTATCATGTTGCCTGTCAGTGCTGTTTTCAGGTTGGATACCCTTGTATCATTTGGATAGCCAAGTATCATTTAAGCCTCCATACTGCTTCATTCAAATCTAACGAGAATAAGAGTATATATCCTTTTTATGAATGTTGGACCAGAGTCCTACATTTGGGTCACATCAGTCCATTCCGATCTGCCTTGAACCAACTGGTCAGGCTCAGGTTATCTAAGCCTAAGACTGCAACCAGGGAATTACTGGTTAACTGAATGTGGAGTTAGTCCTGTTCAAAGCCCTTACATGCTGCACAGTGAAGGAGGGATAGAAGAAACTCTGGGAGATACCCACAATGTCTCCTACGTGCAGCAGATACAAAGTGAGAAAGAAAACAGCATAACCTGGGAGCGAGTGAGTGGTGGTGCTGTTGAACTGCAGAGCAGATCTGTGCCTTGGGCTGGTTTCCTATTTCAAGGACAATGCTCAGTACCCAAGACTTGGAGGCCCAAGTCCTCTCACAGGTTTGAGTTCACCCTTTCTGTTTAGTAATGTATGTGATCTTGTAGCTTCTCTGAATTTCACTTCCTCCTCTGTTGAAGGGTAATGTTATTAAGGTATAGCTACATTTTATGCACAATTACCAGTTTGAAGTTGTATGATAGAAAATCTTATACGCAAAATTTGAATTAAAGCAAATCCTAAAAAGTTGGGAAAATTCATTAATCACGTGATGTCACAGTTGGTAGGCCAGTGAGAGTGTTCATTATGTCTTCATTTTTTGGGAATGTTAGTCATGAATTAACCTGAGTTTGAGTAACGTGGGAACTTCAGGAATCCCTGGTATGGAATGAAGTACCCCATCCTTCTCTTATTGCTTATTGGGTTCCCTAGAGGATGTGATTCTGTTTTATGAAATGTGAAATGAGAAACTACTGTTGTTAGAGAAGCCCAAAGGAACTCCCATACTTAGATGATAACCGGGTATGCCCTGGCATTTTGCAGTTTATACCCTATATTCAGATCTTTCTCGAGGATGCAGGACCAAGGTGGTCTCCTCTTCAGCTGCTTCTGCTACTGATGGGATTAATGCTGTTAGCTTTCCAATAAATTAATGGCTATAGTTACTTTAGTTTGGAGGTCATTAAAACTTGAATTTACAAATAAAAAACTGGATCGGGCAACAGTTTCTATATGTGTGTGGGTGAAGATACATCAGCTTAAATCACACCTTTGCTCAGATGTTTCCAGTGGCCAACTTTTTTATAAGGCCTTATACGATCTGCTTCTAGCCACATCATCTTCTCTCCCTCAACCTAATTCTAATTTCACTTCCAGCGAAGACATACAAGCTTCCTTGCTATTTATTGACTTCAAATTCCAATTGTTCATTGCTAACATATGAGAAAACAGTGGGCTTTTGTATATTAACCTGGTTTCTTTATGACCTTGCTATAATCACTATTAGTTCCAGTGTTTTTGTTTTTTGTTTTTTGTTCTTGGTCAGTTCTTTGAGATTTTCTACATAGTCATGTCTGTGCAAACAAAGATAGTTTTATTTCTTCTTTTCCAACCTGTGTAATATTTTCTTCTCTTATTGTACTAAGGATGTCTAGCACAATGCTGAATGGAAATGTTGAGAGAGGACATCTTTGCCTTGTTTCTGATCTTAAGGAGAAAGCTTTCAGTTCTTACCATTAAACATAAAGTTAGCCATAGACTTTTTGTAGATGTCCTTTGTTAAGGAAGATTCCCTCTTCTTAATTTTCTGAGGGTTTTTATCATGAGGAGTGTTGGATTTTGTCAAATGCTTTTTTTTGCATCTTTGTCACAGGATTTTTCTTCTTTGGCCTGGTATAGTGGATTACATTAATTGATTTTTGAATGTTGAGCCAGCCTTGTGTACCTGGAATAAATCCCACTTGGTCGTAGTATATCATTTTTTCATACATTGGTGGGTTCAGTTTGCCAATATTTTTGCACCTGGGTTCATGAGAGATACTGATCTGCAGTTTTCCTTTCTCGTAATGTCTTTGTCTGATTAGAGTAATGCTGGCTGCATAAAAAGACTTAGGAAGTAGTCCCTGTGCCTGTTTCTTCAACACCAAAAGCCAACCCTTTGAGTCATCCACTTGCTGGCCCCCTGCCTGGAAAAGTCTTCTCCCCAGATTTCCATATGTTTCATGCTCTCCTTTCAAGTCTGTGCTCAGATATCCTTTTCTCAGTGAGGCGATCTCTGATTACATACTATTAAAATTGCAAATCTCCTCTTCTCTCATCTCTACTATTCCCCTTCCCTCCTTTATTTTTTCCATAGCACTGATCATCTTCTAAAATACTATATAACTTACTTGTTTTCTGCTGCCACCCACTAAGTATAGCTCTGTGAGGGTAGAGGTTTTGTCTTTTTTGTTGTTGTTGTTCATTGTTGTATTCTTCCTCCCTAGAATACCGCCTGGAACATAGTAGATGCTCAAATATTTGTTGAGTAAATGGATTTAAGCCATGACTAATAATGTAGTTAGAGCCAAGAGGATCTGCAAAAATGAGTTATGTGTTTATATCTGAGGAGGAATGTTCCCAGGATCAGAGGAAAGTAAATATTGTTGATAGCTTTTATAAAATTTGGGAGGCATTTGACTACGTTTTGCTAATGAACTGTATCAACTTGGCCAAGTCAACTTATTTCTCTGGGCTTTGGTTTCTTTTATTTTTTATTTATTTATTTTTATTTATTTAAAAAAAATTTTTGTTTTTAAGTTTATTTTTGAGACAGAGAGAGACAAAGCATGAATGGGGGAGGGTCAGAGAGAGGGAGACACGGAATCTGAAACAGGCTCCAGGCTCTGAGCTGTCAGCACAGAGCCCGACACGGGGCTTGAACTCACAGACCGCGAGATCATGACCTGGGCCGAAGTTGGTCGCTTAACCGACTGAGCCACCCAGGCGCCCCTATTTTTTATTTTTTAAATGTTTATTTATTTTTGAGAAAGAGACAGAGCATGAGTGGGGGAGGAGCAGAGACTGAGGGAGACACAGAATTCGAAGCAGGCTCCAGGCTCTGAGCTGTCAGCACAGAGCCCGATACAGGGCTCAAACTCACAAACCAAACTCACAAACTGTGAGATCATGACCTGAGCTGAAGTCGGACGCTTAACCAACTGAGCCATCCAGGCACCCCTGGGCCTTGGTTTCTTAATCTTAAATTGTATTTTTGTAAATTAGATTTAAGGTCTTTTCTAAAGTTCTTGTTTGTTGAACTTAGTTTCTCAGTTGCAGAGTATTTTAACAAGGAGGGAATTTAGAGACCCTTAATTCCTGTGTTCTTTAGCCAGCAGATTAACTTCTGCCTGGAGAGCCCAGGCTTAACAGCTAGTATGGCAGCCCGATATCCTCTCTGATGGTTCTTGGGTGCCCCTTTGGGAGAGAGGCCTGGGTTGCGGTGCTGACATGGTGCTGAAGAGCTAGATGAACCTGCTGATAAGTATTCCATTGTATGGACACAGCACAAATGATTCATTCACCTGCTGATGGAGGTTTGGGTAATTTCCACTTTGGGGGATTACAACTACAGCTTCAGTGGGCTTTCATGTACAAGTCTTAGTATGGACACATTATCCCTTCTCTTGAGTAAATATCTAGGGGTAGAGTGGTGAGGTCACAGAATATGTGTGCTTAAACACTTCTTAATATCTACAGAGTAAGGCGTGATCAATTATTAGCTTATACATTGGATAAGCTAAACAACTGGATTTTTGCAATAGTAAGGCTGTTGTTAACTTTGAAAACTGAAAACAGTCTCAGTAGAGTGGTAGGTGGGAAGTTTTTAGAATGGAATTAGGAAAAATTGTGAAGTGAGAAGTTTGGACAAGGGAGTGTTGATGACTTGAGTTTACTTACTGTGAAGATTAGCAGAGAATGAAGTTGTGGTATTTGGAAGGTGCAAATTGTTCATTTTTTTCCTAAGATTTTTAAAAATGTTTATTTTTGAGAGAGCGAGTTCACACAAGCAGGGGAGAGGGATAGGGTGGGGGACAGAGGATGTGAAGCGGGTTCTGAACTGACAGCTGCGAGCCCCATGTGGAGCTTGAACTCACAAACCCATGAGATCATTACCTGAGCTGAAGTTGGACGCTTAACTGACTGAGCCACCCAGGTGCCCTGTGAATTGTTCATTTTTAAATGGGTTATTTCATGTTATGTGAATTGTACTGCAATTATTTAAAAAAAAAAAAAAAAAGAACAAATTCCTGACACGCTGGTCACGCCTCAAGCCAATTAAATCTGAATCTCTGGGGGTGGGACCTGGGCTTTCACTTTTTTTTTTTTTTTTTAAGTTTGTTTATCCTGAGAGAGGGAAAGTGCACATGCATGAGTGCGAGCAGGGGAGGGGCAGAGAGAGAGAATCCCCACTTGGAGCTCAAACCCATGAACCGTGAGATCATGACCTAAACTGAAATCAAGAGTTGGACGCTTAACCAACTGAACCACCCTGGCATTCCTGGGCATTCATTTTTTAAAAACCTCTCCCGGTGATTGCATATGTAGCCACTGAGGATCCGTGATCTAAGTAGGGTTGGCAAACTTAATCTGTAAAGGGCCAGATAAATATTTTCAGCATTGAGAGCCATAAAGTCTCCATCTTCACTCTTTACCTCTGCTGTTGAAGCATGAAAGCACCCATCATCAACAAATGCTCATCAACAAATGAGCATAGTGTGTTTCAATAAAACTTAAAATAACAGGCAATGGGCCAGAGTTTGCCCACCATTGATCTAAAGGCTAGATGATGGGAGAAGGGTTTCTAGAGCCTTGAGGGGTTGGAAGGTGACCTAGGCAGAACCAGATCCAGAACTCTGTTTTGTTGCCAATTTTAATTCTTCACATTGGACATACACTTGAGAATAAACATCTCAGTGTTAAAAACAAAATGTTAAGCCAATACTTGTATTTAATTCCAGCTGCAAAAGACAAGGAAAAGAATAAAGAGAAGAAATTCAAAGAATTTGTGAGAGTGAAGCCAAAGAAAAAAAAGAAAAAGAAAAAGAAAACCAAACCTGGTAATTTTCCCCTTCACTTGGGTTTCCTACCATGGGATTAGGAGGGGTTACTTTCTCCCCATTCCTGGCCTCTGAGCCTGCACTGAGGAGAGGAGGGGCCAGTGGGCCTTTACTGGAGTTTGTGGGATCAGCTTAGCATGAACCCTGGCAGGGCAGGAGTCTGCTCAACCTGGGTGTTACAAGGGCACATTGACATTTAGGAAGGCCTTCTTTCTTGGCTGCGTTGGCCACCGTGCCCTGTCATAGGATAGTGCACATGAAAGCATTATAATAGGAGAGGATATGCAGATTAATGGCTATTTGCATACGCAACTCTTTTTTGTTTATTTTAAAGATTTTATTTTATTTTATTTTTATTTTTTAAGTAGGCTTCATGCCCAATGCAGGGCATGAACTCATGACCCTGAGATCAAGATTTGCATGCTTCACCAACTGAGCCAGCCATGCACCCTTAAAGATTTTATTTATTTTTATTTATTTTTTAATGTTTATTTATTTTTGAGAAAGAGAGAGCCCAAGTCAGGGAAGGGCAGAGAAAGGGAGACACAGAATCCAAAGCGGGCTCCAGGCTCTGACCTGTCAGCACAGAGCCCTACTCAGGGCTTGAACTCACAAGCCGTGAGATCATGACCTGAGCCGAAGTTGGACACTTAACCAATTGAATCAACTAGGTACCCATAAAGATTTTGTTTTTAAGTAATCTACACCTAACATGGGGCTTGAACTCATGATTCTGAGATTGAGTCGCATGCTCCACTGACTCAACCAGCCAGGCTCCCCTTTTAAAATTTGTTCTGTTTGTTTTGTTTTTGTTTTTGTTTAAATAATCTCTATACCCAGCACAACATGGGGCTTGAACTCACAACCCCGAGATTAAGAATCACAGGTTCTAGAGACTAAGCCAGGCAGGCACCCCTTACATACACAACTCTTAAACACATACCTCTAAGTCTTTCAAGAAAGGATTACTTCTTGAAAATTGTGTGTCTAGCTCCCACAAAAATGTTGATTAAGAAAATCAGGGTTCCAACCTTGGGAGCTAAAGGGATGCCATGTTTTATTTTCAGTGTTATCTTCTGGCTTAGAAAACCAATCTTACCAGGAAAAGAGGGAGAAGGGTGATGGTGAGGAGGAAGCTTTTGGTTTTGAGGTTTTTCAAGATAGCTGGAAGTATTAATCCCTAAATCTGTCCTCCACACCCCTTTGTCGTTGACTGGCTCCTCAGACTTTGAGTTGTTTGAACAGCAGTGCTGTTGGTTGGATGGGATTGATTCTGGAATGCCTTGATGATGTGTTGGGGTACTAATTCCTTCCTGATCCTGTTCTTTCAGAATGCCCTTGCAGTGAGGAAATCAGTGATACATCTCAGGAACCTTCTCCACCCAAGGCATTTGCTGTCACCAGGTGTGGGTCCTCACATAAGCCTGGGGTCCATATGAGCCCGCAGCTCCATAGCTCAGAATCTGGAAACCATAAAGGGAAAGTGAAAGTAACTGGTAAGGAGGCTGTCTGCTGGCTTCATCATTTGAATAGGACCACAGTCTGAGAAGGCTGGATTTATATTGACACTGTAACTTACTTCCCAGGTCCTCTGCAAGTACAGTGGGTTATATTTTCAAAATAAAAAACTACATCAAATAAAAGAAAGGCTATTAGCTGTGCCTTTCCTAAACTTCCCTTTTCTCTAACTTTGGTCTATTTTGGTCTTGGTTGAATGCCATTCCAGTGTGTCTATAACCAAATCCATTATACCCCATCCTCTTGCACACTTGCCCTTCTCAAGCCTTCATTTCTTATTGATGGACTCTGCATTTAACCTGGTTGCTTGTGGAAATCTGAGTCAACCTTGAAACCTCCTCTTCTGTAGCAATTTAGAGGGTGATTGTGAGTTTGGAAGGGATTAATAAGTATATGGAAACTACTTCGAACAGTATCTGGTACAAAATAAGTGGTCAGTAAAGCTTAGCTGTAATTATAACTTATGAGGCACCAAGATCTAGTGATTCTAGTTCTGATTATCCCTGGAATCTACCCACTTCATTTCCCACTGTCTACAGAGTTTTTAAGGTGGATCTGGATATAGACTTGATGGTAAGTCAGTTCCTGGCTGGAGGGGATGAGATGGAGGAACATATTTGAGTCATTAGGATGATCTGTGTAGTTGATGGGGAGTTGGACCTTCTCTGCTGTTGTGCTCTGTGACCTTGAGTAGCCACTTACCTTGGGCCTCACTCAGTAAAATGAGGAAATGGAGTTCAGTTCATTGCCAGGTAGCATACATCATTTAGGCTGTCATTAGATGACAGGCCCAAGGAATAGATTGGAGTTCCCATTTCTGAGTTCTGTGAAAGTTCATAGAGGAGTGGGGCTGTAAGGTCATTTCCACTCTTGACATCCTAAGTTTTTAGAAAGATTATAACTATAATTTAAAATAGTGACTGTTGTTTTCCTTTTCCTCTCAGAGGAGGATAATCTGAGTGAGTCCTCTTCTGAGAGCTTTCTTTGGAGTGACGAGGAGTATGGCCAAGATGTTGATGTGACTACCAACCCAGACGAGGAACTCGATGGGGACGACCGCTATGATTTTGAAGTGGTCCGCTGCATCTGTGAGGTTCAGGAAGAAAATGACTTCATGATTCAGGTAGGTAGAGCTTCCAGGAGACAGACGTTGAGAAACACAAACTAGTCCTTAGAGGGAATTTTGAGCGACTGCAGTTTGAGGCCAATAAACACAATAGGTCATGTTAGAAGCCTCAGCCAGATAGGCAGTAATAGCAGAAGCACTTGAGCTTTACTTTGTAGTGCAGCTTCCTCTGAATCTCAGACTGGTGTAAATAGCCCATTAGTAGAGTAAGAGAAGACTTGAGATACCACTGAGTCTGAAAGTCTCCTGCTCTGCTTGGGGCAGTTGGGACCCACCAATGGAAGAGGCTTGCCTGTGGTCACACAGTAAGGAGTTGAATAACAGGGATCCAAATCTCTGGAGTGGCAGCTGAATCTTCCTATGGTCCCTTACTTTCTCTCTGATATAAAATTTCTGTATGGCCTAAAGAAATGGAGGCCAGTTTTATAACCTGTCTGTTTCTTATTATTTTCCTAACATTTGTATCTGTCATCTCCATCCCTGGATTTGCCTATGGGGTAGGCCTCCTCTGCTGCTTGGGGAGACCATCACTGGCCAGAGCCTGCTTGCCTCTGGCCCTTCTCTTGCTCTTAATGACAGTTCTGGTGAAGGTGGCTGCTGTCTGGCTGACTCTAAAGGCTGTTGTAAATACCCTGCGTGTCTTGGCAGCTGCCTGGACTGTCCAAGGAACCTGAGTTTTTAAAGTAAGTCATGGTTATATTGGTTAGGATTCTTTGGGTATTTGTTTTTGAATAGCCTTCATGGTAATCTCTGGGAATTCAGAGTACATGAATGGTTTCAAATAGTACCTTGTATTTATGACCTTTAGTAAGCCTCAGGTCACTGGTTTTCAGACCTTTTCAACATCAGAACCCCTTTTCCTATGAATTCTTTCATAGAATCACAAAATGTCTAACAAGTTAAATGCAGTAGTTTTGAAAATTCAGAATAAGTCGTCTTCACTTTTGAGTTCAGAAATGTGAATGTTATGCTTTTCCTTTTTTTTTTTTTAATGGCATGCTTTTCCCTATGAAGTCTCATATGCCATCAGGGTTCTGAGTGACAGTTGCCAACTTGGAGCATTTCAGTGATTCAGTAGGTTTTCTCTTTTTGTGACATGGCCATTTGTATAGGTGACTCTTCCTAAACAGCAGGCTGTGTAGTCATTTTGGTTAAACAGAGATGGGAGGGAAAGCTTTGTTCCGAGTATAGCACAATAGTGAGCAAGCCTAGCAGTACAGAATTATATGTACTGGTGGGTTGTGTTGTCTTAGTCTTGACTTCAAGTTTGGAATACATTTGAATGTGCATTTTTTGTTTTAGTTTTGAAAAATAGACCTATTTTTAAAAAGACACCCATTTGCAGAAGCTCAGTAGACTAGAACTTGAAAACTAATACAACATGGAAACTATTGTTTTAGTAGAATATTTTTTTAAGTTTGGTTTTTAAAAGGATGTCGAGGGGTGCCTGGGTGGCTTGGTCGGTTAAGTGTCCGACTTCGGCTCAGGTCATGATCTCACGGTCTGTGAGTTCAAGCCCCGCGTCGGGCTCTGTGCTGACGGCTCAGAGCCTGGAGCCTGTTTCAGATTCTGTGTCTCCCTCTCTCTCTGCCCCTCTCCTGTTCATGCTCTGTCTCTCTCTGTCTCAAAAATAAATAAACGTTAAAAAAAAATAATAAATTAAAAAAATAATAATAAAAGGATGTTGATTGGGAAACGTGGGTGGCTCAGTTGGTTAAGCGTCTGACTTCGGCTCAGCTCATGATCTCACCAGCTCATGAGTTCAAGCCCCACGTCGAGCTCTGTGCTCACAGCTCAGAGCCTGGAGCCCACTTTGGATTCTGTGTCTCCCCCTCTCTCTGCTCCTCCCCCACTCATGCTCTGTCTCTCTCACTCACTCTCTCCTTCAAAAATAAACAAACATTAAAAAAAATTAAAAAAAAAAAAGGATGTTGATTGTTAGTTTTTATCTTTACTCTGTGGGCGTGTGCTCAGTTCTGGGCTTTGGAAGCCTGGTTTGGTCTTCATTTGTCCATAGGAATCTTTAGTGGGTGAGTAATGAAGGGTCTTCCTGGCAAGACTATTCTAGTTAATTAGTATAAGAGACCTGCTTCTGATTCACTGTACTTTTTCCATTGATTTTCCTATAAGTAGCAAGGATTAGAGGGGGTTCGGGCAGGGGGAGAACTTTGTGTGTCATTATGTGCTAAATGAAGAAACTTACTTAGGTTTGGAGCTGTTGAGGCCATACCAGCTGTTACAAGGCAGAGTCTGGAAGTGACTTCCATCTCCAACTTCCTAGGCTCTACATGGTCATCTCCTAGCTCAGCTCAGCTCAGCTCTATGCTTGTGACTTCCTGTCTGGTATTGTGGTGATGATGAGCTCACTTCGGAACACCTTGGATTTTGCTGTGGAAGACTTTTCTGTGCTGTCTGCTTGCTGTCCAGCTGGTTTTATGGCATAGAAGGACAGTTTTGACTTCCTGTCATGAGCAATATACCTTTTCCACTCAGTAACTTTAGCAAAAGGCATACATTTGGAGGGAGCTAACTGGAACAAATATAATTTAAACTTCATAAATGTATTCATTTACATGTGTTCATCACCTAGGAAGATGCAATAATTATTTTTTAAATAAATTTTTAACTTACATTGATAATTTGCACCACCCTAGAATACATTTAGAGTTAGTTATGTAGAAGAGGCATACCTTAAAGGAATAATTTTCTCTAATCATTTTAATTACTTTATTGGTATTAGATTTTATTTGCCAGTGCTAATAATTTATATCATTGGAGGTTAATAATCATGAATATTTGATAAATCTTTGTGCCGCATAAAAAATGAACATCAGGAAATCCATTTGATACTCAAATTATTTTAATTGCTTTAGGGCAGGTTTGGGCAAACTTTTTCTTAAAGGGCTAGGTGATAAATTTTGTAGGCTTTGAGGGCCATGTGGTCTTTGTTGCAACTACTCAGCTCTGCCTCAATCATGTGTAGGCATTATGTAATGAATGAACATGGCTGTGTTCATATGAGACTTTATTTACAAAAACAGGACTTGAACTGAATTTAGCCTCTGGGCAGTAGTTTGCCCTAGACTAATAATATTTGTTAGGTTATGTGCCAAACCCAGTAAAAATTGTGTAGCAGTTTTAAACAGAAGCCCATTTTAAAAGCTTTGTTTGTTTTAAAATTTATATTGTTTATTTGTTGCTGGCTGATGCATTCACATAGTTCAAAGTCCAAAAGGTATATACATAGATATACAGGGGAAATCTGACCCCCCACTTCTCCTTCTCTCAAAGCAGCCCTTATCAACTTCTCATGTAGCATTCTGGAAACACTCTGTGACTAATCAAGCAATAACAAATATATTCTCTACATTTTTTTCCTTTTTTTTTTGGTGTAAAATAACAAAATTTACCATTTTAAACCATTTTTAAGTGTATGTGGCATTAGGTGAATTGGCATTGAGTACATTCACATTGCTGTGCAACTATCTTTTTTTTTTTTTAAACACAAATGTTGTTTTATATGTAGTATTTTCAGTATCTTCTCATTTAACAATAGTTGAAGACTATTCCATTTTCAAACATAAAAAAGCTTTTTCATTTTTTTAAATGTTTTATTTTTTGAGAGAGAGTACAGGTGGGGGAGGGGCACAGAGAGAGAGGAGGACAGAGGATCCGAAGCAGGTTCTGCACTGACAGGCTTACAGCAGCGAGCCCAATGCAGGGCTCAAACCCATGAACTGTGAGATCATGGCCTGAGCCGAAGTTGGATGCTTAACTGACTGAACCACCCAGGAGCCCCTTCATTTTTTTTTTTTTTTTTTTTTTTTATGGCTGCATAATGAATGGATAGATCATCATTTATTTAACCCTTCCCCTGTTGATGACATATAGATTGTTTCTAACCTTAACAGTAATGTAATGAATAATTTTGTGTAGGTGTATCTATGAGACCAAGTTTTGGAAGTAGAATTCCTGGGCCACAGGTTATGTGCATGTCTAAATTTGACAAATGTTATTTTTCTCATAGCAATATTATATAAACCCTCCCTGAAGGTTGTACCAAAGAAAAGTCTTAGGAGCACCTTGTTCAGTACCGAGTATTATCAGACTTTATCTTTGCTTTTCAGATAAGTGAAAAAATAGTCTTATTGGTATAACCATTTTGTAATTTATTTTTAAATACACTTAAAAAAAAGTTTCGTACTTGTAGCATTTGGAAAATGCAGAAAATCACGAAGAAGAAAACAATTACCCGTATTATTTTTACCCCAGGGATAACTGCTGTTAATATTTTGGAACACACATATACATGTGTATATAAATGAAAATTATGCTCTATAAATAGTTTTTTATGAGACTAACACATTTATAAAAGTAGCAAATGTTTATTATAAAAACTTCAGACAGTGCATAAATGTATAAAGAATTAGTTGATATTTATAGGGGCATCTGACTGGCTTAGTCAGTAGAGCATTTGACTCTTGATCTTGGGGTCATCAGTTTGAGCCCCATGTTGGGTATAGATATCACTGAAATAAACTAAAAAAAAAAGGATTACTTGATATTTTTATGTAATCCCCAAACCTAGAAATGCTAATGTGTATTGCATATTATTAGTTGGGTTTATTTGAACATCTTTTTATTTAAGAATTAGATTTTTTTTTTAAATATTCATTTAGTTTTGAGAGAGAGAGTACAAGTGGGGCAGGGGCACAGAGGTAGACAGAAGATCTGAAGATAGCTGTTCACAGACAGCAGACAGCCCAATGTGGGGCTCAAACCCACGAGCCACGAGATTATGATTTAAGCCAAAGTCAGACACTTAACCGAATGAGCCACCCAGGTGCCCCCAAAGAATCTAATTCTTGGGGCGCCTGGGTAGCTCAGTTGGTTGAGCATCTGACTTCAGCTCAGGTCATGATCTTACCACTTGTGTGTTCATACCCTGCATCGGGCTTTGTGCTGACAGCTCAGAGCCTAGAGTCTGCTTTGGATTCTGTGTCTCCCTCTCTCTCTGTCCCTCCCCCACTCGCACATTGTCTTTCTCTCTCTCTCAAAAATAAATAGACATTTTAAGAAAAAGATTTTTTTCCTTTGACTTGTCTGTTCATGTCCTTTATCCATCTTTCTGTGTATGGTTGGTTGTTTTCCTACTTGTTTGTATAGCCTTTTTGTAGACACATTCTTGTATCAGTTGTGAGAAGAGTTAAAAATATTTGAATATTTGTATCTGCTTTGTCATCTTTTGACTTCCAGATTTTTTGAATCAACTATATCAAACTTTTCTTTGATGGCTTCTGAGATTTGAATAACAATTGTTTCCTCATTAGAAGTTCATAAAAATTTATAACAGAATTCTCTCATGGTTGATTCTGATACTTTTGAAGTTTAACTTATTTTTCTTAAAGCTGTATAAATATTTGAACCACCTGGAATTTTTCTTGGTATAAGGTGTGAGAGCTATGGCTACCCAGTTGTCCCAACACATGCCTCATTATTGAGATGTTACCTTTTCTTACTTTATTTCCATATGTATTTGGATTGCTTTTTTGGATTCTCCTTTTCCATTGATCCATCTGTTTATATATTGCTTGGACAATTCTATTTTACTTATTTTATCTTTGTAATATTTTTTAAATATCTGATAGGGCTAGTACCCCCTTTTATTCTTTTTTTAACAAATTTCCTGGCTGTTAATTTTAGGATCAGCTTCTATCCAGTTCCACAGCTATTCATTTATTGCTTATTTTTATTATTTTTTAAATTTTTATTATTTTCATAAATTTAACCTAAGGACAAAAGACATCATTATGATGACTCTTGCTATCCAGGAATAAGATATACCTTACCGTTGAATTAAGTCTTTGTGTCCTTTAAATAGTATTTTAGAATTTTCTTCATGAGATTTTGCATGTTTTATTCTTAGATATTCTTGGATATCTTATCTTAGATATTCTGTTCTTAGATAGTCTTAGGTTTATTCTTAGATATTTTACCCTTTCTGTTATTATTCTTGTTCATTTCTAAATTTAAACTTCTAAAAATGAATGCCAAACCCATATGTAAAAAGTTATTTTAAAGTTTTCAACTTAGCTATATTTGATTGAATTTTAGTGAACCCTAGTTCTCAAGACACTTAAAAACTCATTGGTGAGACAGACTTTCATTCTTAATTCTCTTTTCTGCTACTAACTCTCTGTGTTATTGTGCACTCTTTACTTTCCCTCTCAGCCCTAGTTCCCTCATCTGTCAGTTGAAGAATTTGGATCGGTTCTGCATCTGTCTTCCAGCTTTGCTTCCAGCTATTGATTCTGATGCAGTTAGCCTTCTAGAGGATTCATATTTGCCCACGAAAGCCCTCTTGATGCCAGGGCCTGTCTGACTCCAAATAGATGAGGACTTTAGTTCCTTGTGGCTAGGCTGGTGGCCCACCCTCAAGGCCATGCTGGGAAGGAAGGAAGCTCATTGTCCACCTTCCAGAGCTGTCCACTTGGTTGGGTAGTTAAAGGCTTAGGGTCCTGATTTGAGATTGTATGAAGTGTCCTAGTATCTGATTTGGTATCACTTTTCCTTTCCATTCCCTCCTCTGGACGCTTAGCCCTCAGGCTTACTATCCTCAGGCCATCCACACAACTCCCAGTGCTGCCCTCATTCATTGTCTTCTTCTTTCTTTCCCCCTTTGGCTCCTCCCCCTTCTTCTCCCCACTTTCCCTATAGCCCCTTACCCAAATAAGGCAGTGGAGCCTCAGGGAAAAAGAACTAGCTTTGCCATTAGCCAGGCCTGTGTTCGGACAGGCTTCTCTTCACCATTGCTTCTCTTCAGCTGTGTGACCTTTGGTAAGATTTAGAGAGAATAAACTTGAAGTGCTAACATGTGATTACTCCAGGAGCTAGCAAAGTAAATTAGGTTGTCCATTAGTAGTAGTAATAGGTGCCTAATACATAAAGGCTATGTGCTGGACTCTGTGATGGGAACTTTTATATATATGACTGGTGGTTCCTCACAAACAGCCCCACATGGTCAGTAGGAATAGTACCCGATTTTGTAAATGGAGAAAACTGAAGCCCCAGGAGGAGAAGTGACCTATGCAAGGTCATACAGCTAATGAATGTCTGAGCTAGAATTCAAACTTGGGTTTTGTCATTCCAAGTTAAATCTTCCTCTGAGGACTTGAACAGTTTTTCCTCTGTTCTCATAAAGCGATCAGAAAAGTGAAGCCTCTAGAAATGGAGAGAAAACAGTCATTTTTGTAAGATCACACTATTTTATAGATCTAAAAATGATCTTCATCTGTGCTGTCCGGTGCAAAAGCCACCAACCTCATGTGGCTGTTGAGCACTTAGGATGTGGCTAATAGGACCAAGGAACTGAATTTTAACTTAATTTGTTAAATGTAAAGAGCCACAGGTGGCCAGTGGCTGCCATGGTGGCAGGCACAGTTGTAGATGAGGGGTTGCAGCTCAGCTCCTGAGTAGGTCAATTGGGAGTGCTCTCCCTCCCTGATCCTTCTCCTGCCCCTCCCCTTATAGTGGGTCTTATTTTTGGATAGAGGATACCTTCTGAGTTTAATTTTTATTGCTTCTTTAATTCTAACAGTGTGAAGAGTGCCAGTGCTGGCAGCATGGGGTCTGCATGGGATTACTGGAAGAAAATGTGCCAGAGAAATACACCTGTTATGTTTGCCAAGACCCTCCAGGTAGAGATTTCTGGAGTCAGGGATGTTAACAAATGTAGCCTTTTCCACAGCTGGCCGTGAAGCAGCCTGTTTGTGGTCTTGAGACTCATTTCTTCGACATTGGCTAGACTGACTCCTCCTTGCCCCTGCTGCTAGCTCACTTGGCCTGCTGTCCTGAACTTAGCAGTGAGAGAGTATGTGTAAAGCCTGTGGAAGGCCTGGCCTGGAGCTAGAATTATTTTTTTATTGTTATGAAAATGGTATAAGATAAGATCTATCCTCTTAACAAATTTTTAAGTATACAATACACTATTGTTTATAAAGTGTAAACACAGCATTGTACAGCAGGTCTCTAGAACTTTTTCATCTTGCATGACTGAAACTCTAAAAATTGTGTAATGCCTTACAGATATGCGTGTCATCCTTGCTTAGGGGCCATGCCAGTCTTGTCTGTATTGTGCCAGTTTTAGAATATGTGCTGCTGGAGCAAGCACCTTTTCCTTTTATTGAGGGTTCATGAAGAGGTGGGCTCTGTCTTTGGCTTTTTGGGGCTGTTGGAGGTTAGGAATATGCCTCTGCTCCCTCTGGTGGCACCTGCCCTCCATTGCATCACCTGGAAGAGAGATCTGCCCTTGAGGAGAAGGGGAAAGGTATATATAGTTGGTAGAGCTTGACTGCTACCCAAAGCAGTGAATTAATTCCTTAGCAGAATCAGTTAAGTTTCATTGTTCATGGCCTCATGGGTGGCCTGTGGCTCTTAGGTGCCCCTTTCCAGAAGTCTTAAATCTGTGGTTCTTGTCTTGCTGTCAGTGGAGTGGTTACATCTTCTCCCTTCACCACCGGTAAAGTTTCTCCCCTTGGCTCCAGTCCCATGATCCCCTTACAAGGCTAGACAGTGTTCAAGAGCCTCTACTTCTGTTGATTCTTTTAGTCCTATGAGGTGGGTCTGGTAGGAGCTCCTATTCCTGTTTTTACTTATGAGGAAGAAATTGGTGCCTAGGGACATGAATGACTTTCCCAATCTCATAAAGAAAATTGGAATTAGAACTGGCTTGTGGGGCCAAATCTTGATTTTGTTGGTTGTGTAGGGAGGGTCTAGTCACCATAGTTTGTTTTCTAGCAAGTGTGTCCCTTTGGGACCTGATGACCTCAGTCATGGTACTGTATCTCCTTGTGCTGGATGAGTCTATAGATGGAGAGGAATCTGCCCACTTGCTGCTTTTTCCCGAGGAAAGAATATGGTCAGAAGATTAGTCTGTGAATCATAGAATACTATCCATGGGCAGGATCTCAGAGACCACTCAGTTTAGCCCTGATATTTGATAGGTGAGCAAATATAGGCCCAGAAGGAACATGAAGGGGCCAAGGTCAGTCAGCCAGATAATGCTAGATAGGAGAGGAGAACCACTGCCTTGACCTTTGTCTTGTAAAACAGGTGTTACTGCTCTGAATCCTGCTGCTCAGGCCCCTCCTGCAGCAGCTGCCTCTGAGAGGCCACACATAATCCCTGGGGCGCCTTGGCACTGTTTACAAATCTGTTTATTATCTCTCACTCCTTCCCTCCATTTCCCCCTTTTTACAAATCATACACACCATCTTCATCAACTCCTCTGCACTCCTTTGAACTTTTACAACTCTAATTGCCAACACTGCAAATAGACTCCTCCTTGAATTGAGTGCTGTCTTTTACATTTAAAGGCAGTGTTTGACTCTGCAGTGTCTTGGGCCAGGAGTTTAACCTAACACTTATTCTTTAAAGGTTACTTATAGATGTTTTTAACAGAATCGAGGTGCATCCCTACCATGTGTTTTAGTAAAGCCAGAAAGAGCCCAAGAACCTTGATAGATATTACATGGGTTATTTAAGGGTTTTTATAGATAGTGGGAGGTAAAAATGCCTGTCTGGTTGAAATCTGTTCTCTAGGCTTTTGGAGCAGGAAACACCACCAAGTCATGTATGGTTGTGTTTTCAGTTCTTCCTAAGGATCCCTGTAATGAGTAAGATCACTGAAACCGTCCAATTCATATGTCACTTTAACAGATGGGGAATGGAGGTTCAGAGAAGGGAGAGTGCCTGACTATTTAGTAAGGTGGTATGTGACAGTTGGAAGGAGGACTTGGACCTTGTTTTCATTTGATAAATCCATTTCAGATGTATTTTGCTAAATGCTGGGGTTACAACTATGAATAAGGTGCTTCCTATTATTCTTGCTCTTAGTGGAGTTGGCGCCAGAAACAGATGTCAGAATAAGTAAAATAAGCAAGAAGATGTTAGATAGGGATGAATGCTTTGGGGTGGGGGTGGGGGGGGGAGGGGGTGGGGAGGAGGAAGCAACCAGATAGGGAATGAGTAGGAGACTTTTGAAGAGGCTTTCTTACTTTGGAAGATAACAAAAGGCCTCTCTGAGGAGGTGGAAAGATGCCAGTTCTGTGGCTTGGGGAATGGTACTCCAGACAGAGAGGATGTTAGGATAGAGATCCTAAGACTGAAAAGTGGGATATGTTCCAGAAACTGAAAGGAGGCCACTGTAAGGGTAAAGCAAGGAGGGCAGGAAGGAGCTGGGTGCTGTTGGCCTCATTAGGCCAGTGTTAGGGCTTTGGCTTTTCTTTTCTATGTAGTAGGAAGTCATTGAAGGTTTTAAATAGGAGAGGTAATGATGTGATTTAAATTTAAAGAGGTACCCAGGTTCCCACTCCACCTCTGGCCAGTTCTAGGAGTTCAGGAAATTTACATCTTACTGCTTTATCCCCAACCCCTATTAGGGAGCCCGGCATGTAGTAAATGTATATTGGTGCCAAGTAAATGTATATTGGATGAATGAATAAAATGAACACACCAATCCATCATTCCAATAATTTATGTGATGATTGTACAATGATGCAGTGGTTTCCATCAGGCCATGTATTAACTCTCTTATTGTCACTGCTTTAGGTCAGAGGCCTGGCTTCAAGTACTGGTATGACAAGGAGTGGTTGAGCAGGGGACATATGCGTGGCCTGGCATTCTTAGAAGAGAACTACTCCCACCAGAATGCCAAGAAGATTGTGGCCACCCACCAGCTTCTTGGAGATGTACAGAGAGTGATCGAGGTTCTGCATGGCCTGCAGCTCAAGATGAGCATCTTACAGTAAGTGCGGCACCTACAGCTTTGGGGAGGAGTCACATCTGACATCGTGGTGGGGGAGGGCAGGATAAATATGAAAAATTGGAAAGACACAAAATCAGTGATAAGACAAATGAGTTTGAGACCTTTACTAAAAATTCTCAGTTACACGATAAACATTTTTTTGAAAAAAAAATCAACCATATACAGGTATAATTTACATATAATTAAGTTTGCTAATCTTAAAGGTTCATTTAGGGTTCTTTTTTTAATTATGTTTTGATGTTTGTTTATTTTTGAGAGAAAGAGACAGAGTGGGAACAGGGGAGGGGCAGAGAGAGAGAGGGAGACACAGAATCTGAAGCAGGCTCCAGGCTCTGAACCGTCAGCACAGAGCCAGACACAGGGCTCAAACCCACAAACTGTGGGATCATGACCTGAGCTGAAGTTGGATGCTTAACCGACTGAGCCACCCAGGCAGCCCTAGGGATTTTTTTTTAATGTTTATTCATTTTTGAGAGAGAGAGAGAGAGAGAGTGTGTGCATGCATGCCTGTGGGGCAGGGGCAGGGAGAGAGGGGGACAGAGGATCCAAAGTGGGCTATGTGCTGACAGCAGAGAGCCCAAGTCAGACTTGAACTCATGAACCATGAGATTGTGACCTGAGCCGAAGTAACCGATTGAGCCACTCAGGCACCCCAAGGGTTCATTGAGTTTTGACAAATGTATAGACCCTTGTAACCACCACCATTATCAAAATATGGTGTGTATATACATATAGTTTAGTTTGTTTACTATTTTGCTGTACAGTTCTGAATTTTCTTTTTTAGTTTTTTTTTTTTTTTTTTTTAATGTTTGTTTTTGAGAGAGAGAGCATGAGCAGGAGAGGGGCAGAGAGAGAGGGAGACACAGAATCTGAAGCAGGCTCCGGCTCTGAGCTGTCAGCACAGAGCCTGATGTGGGGCTTGAACTCATGAACTGCGAGATCATGACCTGAGCTGAAGTTGAACGCTCAACCAACTGAGCCACCAGGCGCCCCCTGAATTTTTTTTATTGTGGTAAAATATACATAATATAAAATTTACCATCTTAACTTTTTAATATACCGTTCAGTAGTGTTAAGTACATTCACCTGTTGAAACCAATCTCCATAACTCTTCATTTTGCAAAAATGAAACTTTGTATCTGTTAAACAACTTCTTACGCATTTTCCCTCCTCCCAGCCCCTGATGACTGTCATTCTACTTTGTGTGTCTCTGAATATGACTAGGTACTTCATATAAATAGGATCCTATAGTATTTGTCCTTTGTGAGTAGCTCATTTCACTTTGCACAGTGTCTTCAAAAGTTCACCTGGGGGTGCCTGGGTGGCTCAGTTAGTTAGGTGTCCGACTTTAGCTCAGGTCATGATCTCACGGTTTGTGAGTTCGAGCCCCACATTGGGTTCTGTGCTGACAGCTCAGAGCCTGGAGCCTCCTTCAGATTCTGTGTCTCCCTCTCTCTGCCCTCCCCCACTCGCACTCTGTCTTTCTCTTTCTCTCTCTCAAAAATAAATAAACATTAAAAAAAATTTTAAAAAGAAAAGTTCATCTGTATTACAGCCTGTATCAGAATTTCCTTCCTTTTTAAAGGCTGAATGATATTCTATTGTATGTAATACTGCATTTTGTTTATCCAGTCATCCTAAACACCCTTGACTGGTAAACAAAGTAAAATTGAAAGCTGCTGGAAAAGACCATGTTGGCAGGCCTGCTCTCCAGCATAGTGGTTGCTCAGTAAGTATTTTCTCTTCATGGTTTGCTCATGCAAAGAAGTTTTAGGTGTTCTGGTACTACGCTTCTGGCTTTTAGTAGCCAGAAGTTTGAGGAGCGAAACTAAGTGTGAATTCCCTTCTGTGGTTGCACTCTATGTGTTAGATGACCCAAGTTCATGTAAGCTCTGAGAAAGACCTATCACTCTTACTCGGTCTGTTGGCTTTTATAACTTACCCCCACTTTACCAAATAGGACATCTGGGGCCTTGCATGGCACAGCTGCTCTCCCATGACTTCCAGGGTTAGAGTCCCGTCTAGAACTCCAGGCCTAGCTCCTGTCAAGTACTTGTCCTAACCTTTCTAACTGTCTCTCAGTGGTTTCATGCATTTTCTTCTAGTGTCAGCACAGTCTGTGTAAGGGATCGATTCTCTTGTCAAGAACTTTCTCAGGTTCTCCCATGAGCCTTTCCACAGGGGACCATCAACAATGACAAGCTAGTGCCATGAGTTAGACATGACAGGCCACTCCCCAACAAGGTTTCCTTTGTGCAGATTAGTCCTAGAGGCCCTCAGCATCAGGTAGAGTGTCAGAGCCCTGGGATGGTAGAACTTTCTCTTGTATTCTGGTGATTCTGGTGCACAGAGGCCTAGCTTCAAGAACTGGAATGACAGACGAGCGGTTGAGCAAGGGCACATTCAGACCTGATATATACTGATTTGGGTAAAAGCAAAGGTTCTATAACAGGAATCCCCCAAATAGAGGCTAAAACAAAATGGAATCTTCTTTTTCCATAATGAACGGTCCAAGAGTAGGCAAGGTTCCAGATCAGGTAGATGGCCTTTTTCCAGGATTCCATCTGTGGGCCTGGGGACTTGGGTTCCTTCTGTCTTATTGCTCTGGCATTCCATTGGGGTTCTTCTCATCTGCATGTTTGAAACAGCCTCACCTGTACCTCAACTGTTCCAGCCCCCAGAGGAAAAGAAAGACAGGAGAGAGCAGGCAGTTTTCATGGATGCACCTAACTGCGGGGAAGGCTAGCTATGTGCTCTGTTTGAACCCTGGAGTGAGGATGGAGGTGGGGTTAAGAGAATGGGGAGGTAGTTGCTGGAGGAAGTTAGCTGTCACTGTAATAGTATCTGTTGAGGTGAACTGAATCAAGTAACAGCCCTGGATTAAGATGTCAGCGACAAGCTTTTCCCTCACATTTTATAAAACCAGAAAGCTTTACCCCATATATACCAAATTAATTTCTTCTTAATGAGATGCCAGAAATCGAGGCAGGTAGAAGGTGGTCCATGTGCGGTCCTGGAAAGCCTCAGGTTATGTTCATGATTATAAACTTTGTTGTATTTCTTTTCATTTGAGGTTTCAATCAGATGGTGTTCTCTTTCTTCTTACTAAATGCCATTGCTCCTTACCCTAACCCATATTCCGGAACTTTCTCTCTTCCGAATCTCTGATCCCTGAATCATCTTTTTAAAAAAAAATTTTTAAGTAATCTCTATACACAACATGGGGTTTGAACTCACCCCTGAGATAAGGAGTCGCGTGTTCCACTGACTGAACCAGCCAGGCGCCCCCTAGATCCTTCATCTTTATAGCAGTGACTTTGTACTGGAATTAAATCTGACTTCTCCTAGCAATTCAGAAGAGGGTATAGGGTGATCTTGTTCATCATTATATGTGGAGAAAAGATCCTGGGGGCGGGGAGGGAGGTGATCCCAGTATGTGTACACATGGATAGTCTCTGTTGTCACAAGCTCTAGGTCTTCATTCTCAGAAATACTGTTCCTAAGTGGCCTGGCAGGTTTATTATTTTCAAATGCAAAACTCAGTAACTTCAGAGCATTTGTTGTCATTTAAAAAGTGACATGAGGCTATACGTACCATCTTCATGATTGACAGGGTGCACAAAGAAAGGCCAGGGTTATCTTTGTGTGGAGTAGTAGCTGGGGTTTTAGGTCTTACCTGGGAGGGCAAAAATTCTAGGGAGGAGGAAGCAAAGACTTGTGATTTTCATGCAAGAGAAGGTCTATATTGTGGCTTATATGCTCCAGTTAACAGATTTCAGACTAAGTACACCTGAAAGTTAGTTAACAGTGATCCTCATTTTTCCTGATGCAGTTAGGATTTCAGAGGTGTGTCTGGTATCTTGGATTCCTGGTACAGGCTGTGATACCCCCTTGGGGGTGATCCAGGGACCTAGGCTGCCTTGATACTCTCGTCATTTCCTCTCCTTCCCCAGTGGATAGAAGGGGTGTTGGTGATTGCTGGACTGAGAGAGGTTAGTTGTAGCTCCTTGGGAACAGAATGTTAGGTTCTGTAAGATCACTCTGGTCTATTCCATTTGTGCAGGAAGGCTTCAGTCAAGTAGGTGTGGAGGGGTACCCATATATGGAGTTGCTGATGAGTTAAGTTTGTGATTTTCTGCTGATCTGGTTTCAGTGTTTTTCAGTTGGGGGCTGGGAAGACACTGTTGACTATATCGTGGGATGATTCTTCTTTATCCCAATCATGTAGGATTGTTCGAAGCATTATAGAATGTTAGGCATTCTCGGATTCAGTGAACTAAATGTCAGTAGTACCTGTCAGTCATTGTGGCAATTAGAAAGGTCACTTCACATATCTGTCCATCTCTGAACCAAATAGGAGTAGGTAGCACCTGTCTGTGTCTTTGTTTCCAAACACTCCCTAGAGGGCACTGCCTTCCCAGCCAGGAACTCTGGGAACTGATGGGTCTTATTCAAGAAATCCACTGTTGTGTTTTCCTTCTCTCCCTCCCTCCCTTCCTTTTTTCCTTCTTTTCATTTAATGATCAAAGGTAATTATAGAAGTTTGGGGTAGTAGAGAAGAGGTAAAAGGTGAAGTTTATCTAGGGTAGTGGCTTTTAAACTTAAAATGTGTATCCCGCAGTAAGAAATACATTTTAAATTACTCACATGTATAAAATTGAAACTAAAATTTCACAGGACAGTGACTCTTTCTTAGAATGGTACACTCTGATATTTTATATTCTGTTTTTCTTTTTTCTACGATTGATTATGATGCTCACTTCGGCAGTATGTAGACTAAAATTGGAACCATATGGAGAAGATTAGTCTGGCCCCTACACAAGGATAATGCATAAATTCGTGAAGCGCTGCAACTGATTATGATCCAATAGATTAATTTAATGACCCTCTATTGGGTCAAAACTAAAACAGTGAATGATTCTGGAAGACTAAAGTGATAACACAGAGTTTTAGGTGCACATACATGTAGGCAGGGCTTTCAACAGATTCTCAAAGGGACGTGTGGTTCAAGAAAGGATCAGAATCCCCTGTTCGTTTGTTCTTTCTTTCTTATTTTTTTAAAACATTTACTTATTTTTGAGAGAGAGACAGAGTGCGAGTGGGGGAGAGGTTAGAGAGAGAGAGGGAGACACAGAATCCGAAGCAGCCTCCAGGCTCTGAGCTGTCAGCACAGAGCCTGATGTAGGGCTTGAACCCATGAACTGCGAGATCATGACCTGAGCTGAAGTTGGACGCTTAACCGACTGAGCCACCCAGGCACCCCAGAATCTCTGTTCTTTAACAATAAGGTTTGCTCCTTGGAATGGTGAGAATAAAAGATTTTAGAAAAATTAAAAAAAAATTATTAACAGCTTTTATGTAGATGACTTTGATTCCTACCCCCTTGCCCCGTCATCAGTGCATTTTTGTAACCGAGTGCTATTGCACACCAGGGTTATCATGCCTACTTATTAATAAGTTAAGGTTATTTTTAGTAACTCATATTTGAAGAGTACTTTGCTGCTAACAGAGTACTTTTATTTGAATTAATTCACTTAATCTGTATTAAATTCAGTGGCTAATGGCAGATAGAGGGTTAGTCTAGTTCTGCAGAGGAAGGAATGGGAATGAGTCTGGCTGAGTGACTCATCCCAGCTGCACTGCTAATCAGTGGTTGAACTGAAATCTAGTCAGGTCTTCTGACTCCAAGTCCAGTCTTACTCACTGTGAGTGAGTCCACAGTGGGAGCTTGCCTGCAAGTGGTCTCCTCAGAGACCATGGATTTATGTTCCTTTTTGTTTGGCAAATGGTGGCTCGTGGCCAAATGGCCCAAGTGGGAACTCCTGGGCCATTACAGGAGAAACCCCTGTAATGGTCCCAGGTACTCTAGAGCCCTTTCTATGTTTCCCTCCCAACAGAAGCAGACAGCATCCTGATCTGCAGCTGTGGTGTCAGCCTTGGAAACAGCACTCAGGGGAGGGGAGACCTCATTCCAAACACATCCACGTTACTGAAGCCAGGAGCAAGGAGGAAGTCCCAAGCTATAGAACTTTGAATGGGGCAGTGGAGAAGCCCTTGCCCCTGCCCCTACCGCGGTCTGTGGAGGAGTCCTATATCACCAGCGAGCACTGCTATCAGAAGCCCCGCGCCTATTACCCTGCTGTGGAGCAGAAGCTGGTGGTGGAAACACGGGGCTCTGCCCTCGACGATGCAGTCAACCCCCTCCGTGAGAACGGTGATGATTCTCTTTCTCCGCGTCTGGGCTGGCCTCTAGACCAAGACAGGAGTAGGGGGGACAGTGACTCCAAATCTAGCTCCCTAAAGGTATGTGGTTCACATGTATTTGTTCTTTTTTTTTTTTTTTTTTTTTTTAATGTTTATTTATTTTTGAGAGAGACAGAGACAGAATGTGAATGGATTAGGGACAGAGAGAGAGGGAGACACAGAATCTGAAGCAGGCTCCAGGCTCCAAGCTGTCAGCACAGAGCCCGACGCGGGGCTCAAACTCACAAGCGATGAGATCATGATCTGAGCCGAAGTTGGACATTTAACCGACTGAGCCACCCAGGTGCCCCCACATGTATTATTTGTTCTTAATTTAGTGTATGAATGCTTGAGTTCCCCTCCTAGGGTTCTTTGGGAGATGTTTGTTGTAAAATTGTTTTTAGTCTAAGATTGTATTTAAATGTGCTTATCGTAGGTATGTTTTTGGTCTGTAAAAATGGGTGCAAAGGCAGGAGAGACCAGGTAAACCAGAGACCATTGATTGCAGGAAATGTCCACAAAACCACATAATCACTAGGGTTTGGGGGTGGAGGTGGGAAGAAGCAAGGAGAAAAGGGTTGATTGGCACTTGATAAATGGAAGTAAGTTAGGAAAATGAGTTTTTTCCTTAACAGGGTTTACACTGTAATTCCACCTTGCTGCTGATTCTTAGCATGAGCAAAGGATGAGCCAAGTGTTTTGTTAAAAATAAGGTTTTCAGTACAATTTTGTGATAGCTTTACTTTGACATTTAACTTTGTAGCCTTGACATAAGAACAGTCCATTTCATCAGAATATTTGCTGCTTTCATCACCTTTCCCAAGAATACCTCTCAATTTTTTGTTATTTAAGTCATGCTCTTCTAGAGCCTTTTTGTGTTGTTGTCCTGCTTGTGTTATCATCTTTAACTATTCACTGGTGTTATTCTGCCCTGTCCTCGGTTGGTCAGTAGGGCTTTGTGTAATTGGAGAGCTTCTCCATCCTTGTTATCCTTCCTTTCAGACTTTACCCTGTGGTTGGCATCACCAGCTTTAGATGTGTTAGTACATACTGCCAAGTGGGGCATCCTAGATTATAAGCCCCTCAAAGGCGGGCATTGTACCTCATTCAGCCTGTGCCCTTGCCAGTGTCTAAACAGTGCTGGGCAAGGCTCGTGAGACCCAGTTTCAAGTCTGAGCTTAGACGCGTACTGTGTGATACATGAGCAGGTCACTTTACCTCCTTGGATATGTCTCTTCACCTACCTGTGGGAGAGGCCAGTGACTGTGTCCTCTCCATTATTGTGCAGTGTATCTGTGAAAAGCTCTCAGCACAAAGCTTTGCATAGTCAGCTCTAAATAAATATTAGCTAGGCCGTATTTCATTTCAAATGAATGAATGAATGTATGAATGAATGAATGAATGAATGAATGAATGGTTGAGATCACAAACCCCAGAGAAAGTTTGTGATCCTGAAGACTAGACAGATTTCCTAGAGATAGCTGCCCCATAATAAAAAAATGAGAAAATACTGGGCCTAAGCAAGACAACTATGATTAAAAATCTCTTTCGTTGATGGGAAGCTGACCTTAAGCCAGCACTGTGTTTTATAAACCTTATCCTGTTTCATTCTCATGAACCTTTAAAATAGGTTTTACTATTTCCATCTTTCCTGTAAGGTAGCAGAGGCTCAGAGAGGCAGAAGAACTAATCCAGGCTCACACATTCAGCAGGACATGGAACGAGGACTTAACACTGCTTTGATTCCTGCCAACTAACATACTAACCCCTGTCTGCACCCACCCTGCTCTACTCTAACCTCAGGGCTCTAGAGCCATTCCGTGAGGCCTGTTTCAGACTGGGGCATTGGGCCAGTCACTGGGAAGCAGCTATGAGGCCTTGAGGCCTGTGCTGCCTTATGGTGTTTGCGATTGGTACATACTTCTGCCTGGTGTGCAAGACAGGAGGAGAAGGAGATAGAGGTTTGGAATATTCAAGCTGCAACTGGTTTTTCAGATGGTTGCAAACACTGGCTGTTTGAGAAGGGACTGGGAACTGTCTCCACTCAGTAACTTAAATGCCATTGCATTCCTAGGTGAGGGAATATGTCTCCAAAAAGGTCCTACCTGAGGAAGCCCCGGCTCGGAAGCTGCTGGACAGAGGAGAGGGGCTGCTGAGCTCCCAGCACCAGTGGCAGTTTAACTTGCTGACCCATGTGGAATCTCTTCAGGATGAAGTCACACATAGGATGGACTCCATCGAGAAGGAGCTGGATGGTAGGACTCCTCTGGCTCTCCACAGATAGCTGTATTCTTGCCTCCTTTCTTTTCGGTCTCATCCACCCCCATCCTTCTCTCAAGATGGGCAAGCTTTACTTTTAGTATTTACCAGGCACTGCTAAGGTCTGTGTGATATCAGGAGGCCTCCTTCACTTACCCAGTGCCTTCCGCAAAGCAGAGTGCGAAAGAGTGCCTGGACTCTCTGCAGGCCGTGTGCGATCTGAGCAAACCTTTGCCAACCAAGTTCTGTGAGGAATTTCAACTTTGACTTAGTAGAGGTTTTGGATGTCTTTGAGGATTAATCTGAAGAAACCTTTTATTTCAGCCTTTCATAAAATCTAAAATGAGGCCTTTCTTCTTTATCAGTAGAGATTTAAGAACTTGACTGAGTCATTTGGGTAGCCCCTGGGTATTTCTCCCAGGTGTTAGTGGTAACAGATGGGCCTTGTCATGATAAACTTGATCAAGTTCAGACTTTTGATCCCTAGAATGTCACCAGCTTGGTTTTTGAAGATAGAATTCCTTCTTGATAGTTCACTTATTTCTTAATTTTTTTGTTTCAATCTTAAAATGGAGCCAAATTTAAAAATAAATATTCCGTTTGAGGATTCTGAATATATTGTCTACTGTTACTATATTGGGGACATAAAACTACTTTCATGAAATAACTCAGAAAAATACCATATGTTATGTGAGCTAGAGTCATGAGGGCCCATAGGTCAGGGCACGTGTATGGCTGAGGCCCTGCCAAAGAAGTGTGTGAGGGGAAACAGGAAGGCTTTCTGGAAGTCTTGGGTGTGAAGTGGAGCCTTGAAGAGAGTGAGGTTTTCTGCTGGAGAGGGGGTGACTCGGTGGGTGATGAAAGGACTGGCTTGACTGGGAAAGGGTTCCCCTGTTGGAGGAAAGTGAGAACTCTGTGCCTTTATGCTTCTTTCCTGCCTCTGAGGCACTCCTGAGGAACTAGGAATGGGAGACTAATTCAGGGTCCCTTCTGAGGGCATTTCTGAAGGGGGAGTGTTTCTGTCTCTTTTACTCCTAAAAGGTTTTCTTGGGTTCCTTAGAATTGTAACTGATGCCACTGTCTGAAAACCTTGCTATTTGCTAGTTAAAAGAGGATTAAATGCCAGACTAGAAATTATGGGTTTTGAGAGAATGGCAGTAGGAGTGGTTCTGGGTCCCTGGATTAGCACTGTGGAAACAGGGAGAATGTTCTGTTGCCAGAGGAGCCTGGCCTTAGAGCAGACATCAGAGTTTACCCGCTTCTTTTTTTTTCTTTTTTAAAAAAATTTTTTAAGATTTGTTTATTTTTGAGAGAGAGTGTGATCAGGGATGGGGAGAGAGAGAGGGAGACACAGAATCCAAAGCAGGCTCCAGGCTCTGAGCTGTCAACACAGAGCCTGATGTGGGGCTCCAACCCATGAGCAGCAAGATGACCTGATCCAAAGTCAGACGCTCAACTGACGGAGCCACCCAGGTGTCCCAGATTTTACCCACTTCTTACTCACTGACTTGCTGCTCCCACCCAGTCTCATGGCCACTGTGGTGAGGAGGATAAGCCTGGACTCCCTTCTCTGACCTGCTTGAGGGCCTCTTGTGTGTCCTGCTGATCTGGGGTCACATACTCTGTTCTTGTTCTGAAACTCCAGGCTCTGAAGTGTGAAAATCAATTATAATTCTTAAAGACTTTATTCAGACAGACTTTTCTATTGTATTTTTATCAGAATCCTATTTTATTTCAGCTACAGTAGAGACAACTCTTCAGTTCATCCAAATACCATTAAGATAAACTGAGCTTTTATAAGAATTTGGATACAGTATTCCTTTTAAGAAGTAGCCTTGTAAGCTATTATATTGACTAATTTATACTTTAAAAAAGTTATTGGGGCGCCTGGGTGGCTCAGTCGGTTAAGCGTCCGACTTCAGCTCAGGTCATGATCTTACAGTCCGTGAGTGTGAGCCCCGCGTCCGGGCTCTGTGCTGACACCTCAGAGCCTGGAGGCTGCTTCAGATTCTGTGTTTTGCTGTCTCTCTGCCCCTCCCCTGCTCATGCTCTGTCTCTGTCTCAAAAATAAATAAAAACATTAAAAAAAAAAAGTTATTGTTTCAGTATTAACCATAGCTTAATAATTTAGTAGTGTAAACAGTTGTAAACAAAAGATTTTTAATGATCATGAAAATATTGAATCTTTTAGGATGAGCAATACTTTTTTTTTTAATTTTTTTTTAATGTTTATTTCTGAGAGAGAGACAGAACATGAGTGGGGGAGGGGCAGAGAGAGAGGGAGACCCAGAATCCAAAGCAGGCTCCAGGCTCCAAGCTGTCAGCACGGAGCCTGATGCGGGGCACGAACCCACGAACCACGAGATCATGACCTGAGCCGGAGTCGGACGCTCAACTGACTGAGCCACCCAGGCACCCCAGCATGAGCAATACTATTTTAAGAAAAAAATGTTACCTTAAGGGGCATTGGCCTCTATCTAGATGGTCTGAGAGAGTGTATTTGAAATGAAACTTTACCTGTGTGACCTCCTGCATTGCTTAGAATCATTACATTGCTGAGAAGCTGTTGAGCTTCCTTAAAAGAGAAATGGGGTGATGGTCCAGAACACAGTACAGAAAGAAGACTGGCCTGCTGGATGTTGGGCTCCAGAGAAGATACTAGTGGCTACTAATACATACAGTTCTGGGTCTGGTCTTCAGTCCTGCAGATCTAGAGAGAAGGCTTCCACCTTAGGGTCTCTAAACCCTCCTCTTCACTAAGCTCAGAGAATACTGAGTAGCCTAGACTCTTCTAGTCTGGTGTTCTTTCTCCCTGTGCATGCCTCCCAGGTCACCATAGTGTTGGGGTATGTCTTTGGTGAACCTGGTACCAGATCTGAAGTAGTTACAAGACCATAAGAGGGGTCTCTCAGCAGTTGTAGGATCATCTTGTCAAGGACAGATGGACTGACTGACATTCTGTCGGAGTTGACGCAGCGAATCCTGACTGCCTTTTTTCTACACTCATCTAGATGGGCTCTTCTGGCATTGACTTTTGGCCTCTTTCTCCATTTATTCTGTTTATTCTCATGCCCTTTTGCTAAGCAGTCCCCTGTCTCCTAGTTTTTTGTTTGTTTGTTTGTTGTTGTTGTTGTTGTTTATGTTTGAGGGATGCAGAGAGAGAGCACAAGCAAGGGAGGTGCAGGGAGAACAGAGGATCCGAAGCAGGCTCAGATGCTGACAGCAAATAAGCCCAGTGTGGGTTTTGAACCCACAAACCATAATATCATGATCTGAGCTGAAGTTGGACACTCAACTGACTGAGCCATCCAGGTGCCCCCTTCTAGTTTTTTTCCTTAAAGACTTACTGATGTATTGAAATTGGTCACCATGGAGTTTTTCTTGCTCAGCAGGTCACTAGTACTCTCACATGACTTTGATCCTTTACTCTTGGCTTTCAAGTTCATGTCTGAGAAGGCAGTCTTATTTTTCTTATTTTCAAGTCCTTGTACTTGTTGGGATGAAGGGGAGGGACCGTTTCTCCTTCTTGGAATCCCCAAATACCAACAAGAAATCAGAGGGTGGTAGGTGAGCTCTGTGAAGCCCAAGCAGTCAGTGGGGCGCTTTGCTAGGCCGTTCCCACTGCCTTTGTTGAGTGCCTACTATGTTTCAGGCATAATTGAGTGTTAGGGATATCGTGGTGAGCAAGGCAGACTTGGCCTCTGCCCTCATGGAGCTTGATCTTGTGGTAGAGGTAGGTATTAATTAAATTATCCTATTACATATAATTATAAACCATGGTAAGTGCTCCAGAGGAGGAGAACATGTGATCGCACAGCATTCTTAACCCAGCGACCAGATTCAGGGGGTAGAGTTGGGGAAGATTTCTTTGAGAAGTAACTTATAGGGAACAAAGAATTTTGAAAGGTGGGAAGAAAGGAGGAGGGCCAAATCTGAGGATGGAAAAGGATTATGTGTGAGGCTGTAAGCTACATGAGGAACAGGCACTGGGTGCATCTTGCTCTTTCTGTACCTTTGGCTCAAGGGTCCAGAAAATGCTCAGTACAGGTTGATTTATGAACTAGAAAGGCTCCAGGCAAGCTAGGGTGAGCACAGGGCCTCCCTGGAGGGGCTGGCTTCATGTCAAAGATGTATGGTTCCAATGTGGTCTCTCCCCCAAATGCCTGAGGTTCAGGGAATGGCTTGGGGAAGAATAAACGTCTTCTATAGAGAAATCCCTGCTCTCAGAGGCAAGGCAGCTTTTTAGGTATTGAACCAATACAATCAAGATCATTAGTAACTGGACATCTTACATTAAATACTTAGAAAATAAAACCAGAGTATTCTGTGCTACTGATGATAAGAATATGAAGCAAATCAGAGCTTATAGTGATAAAAATAGACCTTTTCAAATCCCTTTAGATCTTCATTTTTCTTTTTTCTTTAAATTTTCTTTTAAAGTTTATGTATTTAGAGAGAGAGCACATGTGCTAGTACACACAAGCAGAGGAGGGACAGAGAGAGAGGGAGAGAGGATCCCAAGGAGGCTCCATGTTGTCTAGCACAGAACCTGATGCGGGGCTTGATCTCCCAAACCTCAAGATCGTGACCTGAGCCAAAACCAAGTAGGATGCTTAACTAAGCCACCCAGGCGTCCCCTAGATTCTTATTTTTCTTAACGGGAACATTAGGCTCTAAAACATTAGGCTCTCTGATGTCCAATGAGGGAAAGCCTTATAAAGAATGGGGAGTAACACTGAGAAAGGTGGGTTCTTTAAAGCCTTCTAGACTCCAGAGCTACACTAATACAGTAGTCACTAGCTATATGTGGCTATTGAATTAATTAAAATTGAATAAAATTTGAATTTAGTTACACAGTTGTACCAGCCAGGTTTTAAGTGCTCAGTTAGCTACATGTGGCTAGTGGTTACTGTATAGACAACACAGACATCAACCATTTCCACTGCAGAAAGTTCTATTAGACTGTGCTGCTCTGAAGCATTTGAACCTTGTCCTAGGGGTAATACTTTGTAGAGAGGGTGTAGAGTCAGTGTCACCTGAGTGGTCCTCCCTCCTTGCCCCCTATGAGTAGTAGATGGGAGAGGGTGCTGAGATTCTTGCTGATGTTCTTACAGATGAAGTGTTGGGAACTCACTGGGTCTTCTCTCTCTTCTGCCTACAGTGTTGGAGAGCTGGCTGGACTACACTGGGGAATTGGAGCCCCCAGAGCCGCTGGCCAGGCTTCCGCAGCTCAAACATTGCATCAAGCAGCTGCTGATGGACCTGGGCAAGGTGCAGCAGATCGCACTCTGCTGCTCAACATGAAACTGGGCACCCAGAACTAGTGGGGGCACAGTCCTGGGGCACCTGCAGGAGGAGCTTTGCATATTTAAATAAATAAACCTAGCATGCCGAATGCACGTGACACCGACTGACTTCAGGGATCTGGGCAGGGGTGTGATGGACATTGGACAAAGGGGCCATTTTGGCTGCTGGAGGGCAGGGCACTCTGATCTTGAAGCCTACCAAGAAGGTGGCAAATAGACTCTTGGGATTCCCTTCTGTGCACATCGTTGAATGGAGAGTGAGTGAGTCTTTTTGCACAAACTTCACTTGAAATCGTGCCACTGATAAATGGAATGAGAGCCAAAAAAGTTTAGTCGGAAACAGTTGTAAATTCAACTTGCAGCTTATTTAATTGACTTTTTTGTCAGGGTGGGGCACATGCCAAACCTTCTGGTTTCTACCTGGCATGGATTTAGGCAGCAGGCATCATTTACATTGTTCCAGCTTCATGAGAATGTCGTGACTTCACATTCTGTGGAGGTTGGGAGGGAGCGGAGGCCTTGGCTGCCCTGCCTTCTCCTTAGGACTCTTCTTCACTTTTCTCACCACATGTCTTGCATGACTTCATGGTACCGGGGACAAGTTTTGTATGCTTTTACCCCAGAGTTGGCTGGGTTGTGTCTTTTGTATCAGAGCCCATACAGCCTGTGGAGGAACTAGAATCTCGCTGTAATAATCTAGGAGGAATTCCAAACTGAAGCAGGCAGGGTCTGGAACCCGAAGGACAGTGTTTTCTACCCACTTCTTAATATTGACAGCTTCCCAGTTCTATTTAATGTCCAAAAAATGGTTCCCAAAATTTTGAACACTTTTCACTGTAAAGATTTGTTACAAAGGATGTGGTTTGGGGAATTACCTTATTTTATATTGTTGTAAACAAACTTCAGATTCTACATGTGCCGCTTTTCTCCTTCCCAGAAGGGTGTATGTTCAGTAGTTGACGTTTTCAGAATTGTTTTAATATACTTTAACACTTTAGATTTCCTGTTTATATTTTTTTGTGAGGTCAAGGTGATTATGCTGCTTAAGGTCCAGGTACAGTTTGTACCTTTTGAGACAATATTTGTTAGTCTTGCAGGTTACTGTTCCACCTGTAATTGCTATATTGTTTTTCCTTGCTAGACAAAGTTAAAGAAAACGTTCCATGCTTTGAGGAAATGACCCCTTTCACCATTTAGTTTACTTATCACTAAAGGCAAAAATCAAAGCACAGTTGTCCATTAACACTCACAAGTTAATTATGGGTTTATGAATCTGTAATGTTATATGCTGCAAATATTTACTATGTAAACGTGAAGTAGCCATTATCTCTATAGCAATGACAGTATCTCCAGCGACCTTCGGAATGATTAGGCCTTTAAGGCACATAGGTCATTGTGGTCTTGAAGGCCTCTGTACCAAAATCTGTTTCAGGGAATGCTCTGTCCAGTGATTTCTTCACCATTTGATATAAAATGAATTTAGGACCAGTTGACCTGCTGTAGCTTATCCATCAGAGGGAATACGTGTGGCTGTGACATCTGTAGTAAAGCTGACGTGATTCCTCTACAAGAGGCTCTTTCCCATTGCTAACATTGGCGTTTCTGGTGGGGGAAGAAATGTTCAAGGAGTGTGCATGACATCTATATTTTGCATAATTTATCAGACAGCCACATTATAGAATTGTGTGTCTGAAAAGGGATGAAACAGGATGATTTTCTGTAGCCACAACTGTGAGGTATGATGACTGTTGTATTATTAGATTACTGATTTTTGTTTTCTGAAAATACATTTGAGCATCACATCTGGAGAAGCTACAACTTTAAGGGAGTCAATCTCATGTCTTTCTCAAAAATGGAAGCAGAAACTGAATTACCCTAATTTTGCCAAGTGGCTGTTACTGGGTCTATTGTTTAAATTTTGTAAAGGAAATAATCCCATTTCACTCATCATGACTTTTGTCCTTAGGAAAGCAGGGATGACTCCCAAGTTCTGATAACCTCAATGTGCTTCTCTAACTTAAAGCCATGTTGAGGGGCTCCATCCCCAATTCCTGGGTCAAGTTGAATTAACCCCAAGTTGGAGCACTGGAAACTGTTATTTGCAAAGATTACTGTTACCGTTTAGAAATATGTACACTACCTAAGTTTTCTTTTGAGAAAAACTATCCACCTATAAAAAATTGCCTTGACAAAAACAGTTCTGGTTTGACTAATCATTTTGTTTCTTTAAATGGTGTTATGCAAGGTGGACCCTTGATGAGCCAACATT
Source organism: Panthera leo (assembly GCF_018350215.1). Taxonomy (NCBI): domain Eukaryota; kingdom Metazoa; phylum Chordata; class Mammalia; order Carnivora; family Felidae; genus Panthera; species Panthera leo. The sequence continues at coordinate 23,293,590 of NC_056681.1, read as the reverse complement.
GCACTGTGGATACATATCTATGTTTACGCGCTATTAGAACAGAAGGCGCTGTATATAGAAATGTTGCTTTGAAGCAATATTTGCAAAACATGCAAACTTCTGTATCTGTATTTGGAAAAAAATAAAACAGGTTTTTGTTGCTATGTTTCAATCATGTTACTATAAAGTTCTGTACCCTTTTAATGTGCATTACATAATTTTCTAGAAACCTTACTTTTTAAAGGAAGTCTTTTACACTGTAAACAGATTTATCTTCTGCAGGGAGGCAAATGCAAGCTTAAGATCCTAAATTCCAAGAAAGCATGCAAAAGAATTTTGAATTCATCTAAGGGTCTGTAATAATTTCAAAAGTAAAATGCCCCTACACCAGCCTCTAACCCAGTCTGGCTCATGCTTTGTGGTGTGAGCTGCAGGCTTATTAAATTACAATTGTTGAGAGCAGTGAAGGGAAGATAGGTCTGGCCTTCCTCATATTAAGAGATGGCACCCATTGCAATTGGGACCTTTCTGAGGCCAATCCAAACTGCCTACAGACCCCAATTAGTTCCTTCCTGGGTGGGCACAAGACTTAAGGAAGAGGAGGCTTTAAGATTTCACAACAGAGCTTGTGAATTACAATGTTGCCAAATTCTTCTCTAAGCAATTGCTCATTAAAAAAAAAGGGAGGCAGTTGGAGAGACATTAAAATGAGTAGAACCGGCAATAAAATAATTCGTTAGTTCACACCAGTTGTTAAATCTTAGGGGCCTAAAATATGGCAGGAATCACTTTGGAGACTTAAACCAAAGCTCGCAAGGAGCTCTCCAAAAGGACCTGCATTAAACACTAAAATAGCCCTCTGGCTTGGGTCTTTTGGGAAGCCCGTGCCCCAAGGGCAGGTTGATGGCCGAATTGCTCTTTGCCTGCCACAATCACTTTCCACTACCTTTTTAGGTAGGAAAACAAATTTCATATTCTAGTGTGACATCGGGGCGAATACGGAACCCAGAATGTTAAAACCCTCTTTCCGTAGACTCCCAACTAAACAAAGGAATCCCAAGTGGGGTCCTGTGAGGCGAGGAGAAAAATTTCCCAGATGCGGAGGCCCAGGCCTAGCCAACACGTTAATGATCCCACAAAACGAGCAAATGCCAAGTGGACAGAAAACAAAGGCTTTATTCTCATGGGCTCCCAACTTGGCCTCGCCACCAGCCAAAAAGGAGGTCGCAAGTAAATAGGCTCGGGAAAACAAACCTAGTAAAGGACGAACGAAAGGGACATATCTGACGACTGGAGCTGCCCAAAAGTCATTTCTCAGGAACGCGTAACGGAGAGCCAGGTTCAGCCCCCGGACTCGATAGTGGCCCCAGTCCAGAGAACTCCCGAGCCCGGCCGCCCGAAGCTCCGCCGCTCAGCCCGTGATGCGCACATCGGAGCGGCGGCGAAGCCGCCGAGCCCGCGCCGCCTCGGGCAGGATGGCGAGCAGCTGCTCCTGCACCAGCATCTCCACGATCTGCTCCTTCGTGCGAATGTCGGGTCGCAGCCATTGGCGCGAGAGCTCCCGCAGCTGCCGGAACGCCTCCCGCGGGCCTGCGGCATCCTGGTAGCGGAACTGCCGGAAACGCTGGCGGAACGTCTCGGGGCCGGGTCGGGAGCCGCCAGGCTGTGGAGGGGAGCGCGGAGCGGCTTCGGCAAGCGGCGGGGAGTCCAAGGCTGCGGGCCTCAGAGGCAGCTCGAGGGCCGCGGAGGCAGCCGCGGGAGGCGTAGGAATCCCTTCAGACACCGCGGCGCTGGGACTGGAGGGTTCGGGGGCAGACGGTAGGGCCTTAGGGCTCGACGAGGACGCCGCAAAGTTACGCTCCGGACCTGAGCTCAGGCCGGCTCCTTCTTCCTCCTCTGGCGGCGACTTGAGGCCCGCAGCAGCCGCCAAGCTCGGCTCCGTCGCAGCCATGACTCCTAACTCCGGACCTCACCCTTTGTTCCGCAGGCGTGGGCTCAGCACTGCGTCTGCGCGGGAGCTGGCTGAGGAGGGAGACGTTTCGCGCGTCAAGGCCCATCCCACAAGGCCTCCAGGCAGGCGGGCGGGGGAGGGCCGACAGCGCGCCCAGCTCACCAACTCCCCAAAAAGACTCGAGGCTGCCGGAAGCGGAAGTCTCCATTAGCTTCTAGGATGAGTTCGGCGCCAGAGGGCCCGGAAGCCGAGTCCCAGCTCCCGGAAGCGGCGCCCCCTAGCGTCAGCGAGTCGAGTCAGGAGGTGGATGTGACGGGGGAGCGGCGGCGTTCCCAGCTAGGCGTGCGCTGGGCTTTTCTTCACGAGGGCTCCTCCCAGCACCAGTTAAAGGAGTCGGAGTCTGAGGAGGAGAGGGAGGAAGACGAGCCGGGGGGGGAGGAGGAGGAGCTCCGAGGGGTCTTTATCCACTTCGGCCCGCAGGTGATCCGCACCTACCGCTGCTTGCACGCCTCCTTACTTGACCCTGACTAGGATGATAGCGAGCCACGGTTTCGCTGGGGCCGGCGTCCGACCGGTGGCGGGAGCGGGATGGCGGGACGGAGGTCGGGCACTAGGGAAGGTCTCGACCCGGGGAAGTCCTCTCTCCCTCAAAAGAGGAGGGTAGTGGCACTTGCCTTATTGACAGGATGACAAAATACAAGGGTGTGTGAAGATCCCCAACACACATAGTAAGACTTGCCCCTGCCATGGCACAAAATGTATGCTCAAGAACTGTGCCATAATTATTTTTTGCGTGTCCTTTGAAACCAGGGGACAAGTGCCTCTGTTCTGCTTTTAACATTAAGATTAGTAAATAGACTGTAGATGCCTTGCCCCATATGGTGGCCACTAGCCGCATGGGCTTACTGAGTCCTTGAAATGTGGCTAGTCGGAATTGAGATGTGTTGTAATGTAAAATACACACAAGAAGATATAGTACCAAAAAAAAAAAAAAGGTAAAATATCTCAGTATTTTTTACATTGATAACATGTTAGGTTGATAATATTTTGCGTATGTTGGGTCAAATAAAGTGTATTATTAAAATTAACCTGTGTCATTTTACTTTTTAAATGTGACTACTAGAAAATTTTAAATTATGTGTATGGTTTGCACTGCGGCTGCCTTGGTGGTGTCCCCCACTTCAGACTTGTTGAGAGGATTAAATCATTAAAGCCCTTGGGAAGAAAGGGCTTTTTAAATGTTTGTTACCGACTTCATTAGGTAGATTGCTATTTCTGAGCTACAGTTCTTTTATCTTTAAGATGTGGAGGTAATAAAATTTACCTCAGAAATCATGAGAATTCAGCGAGACAGTGCATATAAAAGCATGTAGCTCTGACAACCCTTCAGTAAGTGATATATTCTATTTGACAGCTGACTCACAATTATGTTTTGTATTGCCATTTCACAGGGAGGGAAACTAAGGCCCAGAGACAGAAGCCTCACGTGAAGGGTTTTGTATCTGCTTTGTGCAGAAGGAGTGGGCCTGTTTACTGTAACTTGCAATACACCAGCAGCCCTGATAGAAAATTTGCCTCCCCCATAAGATGTGCTCTCTTGGATAGGTAGACGTGGATCCTCACAGAACAGTTTTCACAGCCTAAACACCTTGAAAGTCATGTAGTGGGTCTTGAATATTTTTTAGTTATTGACGTTTAAAATTGGGAGATTTCACATGCAAATCTGATCTCTGGCTTTTGTGAGAAAGTGGATGAGCTGAACACATTGGTCCCACCCACATTCCTGCCAATCAACAATTACTTAGAGCTGAGTAGCATTCTTTTAGACAAAGATGCTCAGTCCTGTCCTGAGGATGGCCTCAATCCCCACCACTCCTTTTTGTCTCTGAAACAGAATGCTGTTTATATTTACTATTGCTTTCATGTTGTTTTCCTTAAAGGTGATATTTTTCTTTATTTCCAGAGGTGGGAAAACAGAGGCGTAGAGTTTGTTAGGCCTACTAGCTTCAAACCTTTACTTCTGCCTCGTCCCTTGGCATTTTGATTCACTGCCCTGAGTGAACCAACCAACAGTCCTATTCCCTGGGTGGTAACAGGCAGTCAGTATCCAGGGCTAAGAGAGCACATCAAACCTTGCTGCAAGGATGAAGAGTCATGGAAGACTTTACTGGGGAGGAGAACTTTAAATTGAGATTCAAGAAAAAGGGTGGATTTAGGGGCATTCTAGGTAGAAGGCATTGCCAGTGCTGAGGCACAGAGTGAATGGGAGCAAAACTTTGTGGAAACTTTAGACTACAGGAGGGAGTGGCCAGGGTCTGGGAAAGGGATAAAAGCTGAGGTTGGAAGGTCATTTGGAAGTTAAATCATAGAAAGCCTAGAGTTCCATGTTGAAAAATTGAATCCTTGAACTCTCAGGAAAGGGAGTGAACTCTGTGGTCCGTGAAATCACAGAATGTTAGATCTCTAGTCCATTCCTTGCATCCCTATTAGAATAATGAAATATTAGAAATGGAGAGATCTTGGAGATCTGCTAGAATTATGGAATGTTAGAATGGAAAGGACCTTAGACATCAAATCCAAAAATTAGATTCAGTTATTCTGAACTGTATGGGTGAGTAAGCCCCCAGAATCTGAAAAAAAAAAAAAAAAAGTTACAGTATCTCTTCTGGAATTTTCGTACATCTGCATATAATTTCAGGTGGTTTCCAGATATCCTTGAACCCACCCACAGGGCCCAGGTTAAGTTTAAAATATATTTATATGTGTTCCATTCTCCTGAATTTTCCAGGTTAAGAAGTCAGTGCACCACAAGGAAATGGATTGGTCCAAACTAAAAAAACTAGTAAGTGTTTCCATGAGAACAGAATTCTTTTGACTTGTAGTACAATGTTCTTACCATATTAGGCCTTTTCATTAGCACTGGTTTGGAAGCTCACTTGGGAAGGGATCCTAAATGATGCATCTCCTATCACTTAGCTTTCAACACAAGGCCGAATTCCCAGTTGACTCTCAGGAAATGTTGAATCAAGGAAAGAGGCAAGCAGTTGGTTTCATCTCTGCAGGGGAGCTCTAATATGACTCCCATACTCTTTCAGACACTGGTGTCTTTTGATGGTGTACTGTTGACGGTTGTGGTATAGAAGCCTGGATACATTTTTTTTATATGGAAATAACCATAGATTCATAGAAAGTTGCAAAAATAGAACAGAGAGGTCTCATGCACACTTCACCCAATTTCCCCCAGTGGTAATGCCCTACATAACCATAATACAATGTCAAAGCCAGGAAATTGACAATGATAGAAGCCACAGAGTTTATTCAGATTTCACCAATTTTATAAGTACTCATTTGTATATGTATGCAGGCTTATGCAGTTTTATCATGCAGCTGTACCACAATCAATATCTAGAAACATTTGATGAGCACTAAAATCCTGTAACCAAACTAAAGTGAGTTTGACTTTTAATGAATCACAGAGACCACACCACGTAGAGTAGTCTCACAAAGTAAACTTTATTTGCAGCAACTAAGGAGATCATGGGTAATAACTTCTGAAGCTGTGACTCCCTAAGCAAAGATGAATGGATTCCTTTTATTTGGGGTTAGGATGAATATTTAGATAAGGAGGGCCTTGTCATCACATGTTAGAGGTGGGCATAAGATTGTGCATGCACCTTAAGGATCCACGCCTATACATGCAGTGTATATTATGTAAATGAGGCTTGTGCTCCTCCTTGAGTGGAGATTTTAGTATTATCATGTTTGTTTATTTTTTTTTTTTTAATTTTACTTTTTATTTTTTAAAATTTCATTCAAATGAGCATATAGTGCAACAATGATTTCAAGAGTAGATTCCTTAGTGCCCCTTACCCATTTAGCCCATCCCCCTTCCCACAACCCCTCCAGTAACCCTCAGTTTGTTCTCCATATTTATGAGTCTCTTCTGTTTTGTCCCCTCCCTGTTTTTATATTATTTTTGTTTCCCTTCCCTTATGTTCATCTGTTTTGTCTCTTAAAGTCCTCATATGAGTGAAGTCATACGATTTTTGTCTTTCTCTGATTGACTAATTTCACTTAGCACAATACCCTCCAATTCCATCCATGTAGTTGCAGATGGCAAGATTTCATTCTTTTTGATTGCTGAGTAATACCCCATTGTATATATATACCACATCTTCTTTTTTTTTTTTTTTTATTTTTTTTTTTTAATTTTTTTTTTTTTTCAATGTTTTTTATTTTTATTTTTGGGACAGAGAGAGACAGAGCATGAACGGGGGAGGGGCAGAGAGAGAGGGAGACACAGAATCGGAAACAGGCTCCAGGCTCCGAGCCATCAGCCCAGAGCCCGACGCGGGGCTCGAACTCACGGACCGCGAGATCGTGACCTGGCTGAAGTCGGAGGCTTAACCGACTGCGCCACCCAGGCGCCCCTATACCACATCTTCTTTATCCATTCATCCATTGATGGACATTTGGGCCCTTTCCATACTTTGGCTATTGTTGATAGTGCTGCTATAAACATGGGGTTGCATGTGTCCCTTCGAAACAACACACCTGTATCCCGTGGATAAATGCCTAGTAGTGCAATTGCTGGGTCGTAGGGTAGTTCTATTTTTAGTCTTTTGAGGAACCTCCATACTGTTTTCCAGACTGGCTGCACCAGCTGGCATTCCCACCAACAATGCAAAAGAGATCCTCTTTTTCCGCATCCTTGCCAACATCTGTTGTTGCCTGAGTTGTTAATGTTAGCCATTCTGACAGGTGTAAGGTAGTATCTCATTGTGGTTTTGATTTGTATTTCCCTGATGATGAGTGATGTTAAGCATTTTTTTCATGTGTCAGTTGGCCATCTGCATGTCTTCTTTGGAGAAGTGTCTATTCAGGTCTTTTGCCCATTTCTTCACTGGATTATTTGTTTTTTGGGTGTTGAGTTTAGTAAGTTCTTTATAGATTTTGGATACTAACCCTTTATCTGATATGTCATTTGCAAATATCTTCTCCCATTATGTCGGCTTGCCTTTAGTTTTGCTGATTGTTTCCTGTTTGTTTATTTTTTGAGAGAGAGAGACACAGAGTGCGAGCTGGGGAGGGGCAGAGAGAGAGAGGGAGATAGAGAATCTGAAGCAGGCTCCAGGCTCTGCACTGTCAGCACAGAGCTTCACGTGGGGCTCGAACTTATGAACTGTGAGGTCATGATTTGAGCCAACATCAGACGCTTAACCAGCTGAGCCATCCAGGTGCCCCAAGATTTTAGTATTATAGTGAGGTGAAGGTAACAGTTGGTCACCCCATGGTCCATCTGCACAGGTGTGAGTCAGGATTGTGTTCAGACTGGTCTGGGTGATCTGGGCCTGCTGCAACTCTTTGTCCAGGAAGTTGTTATTGCTTGAGGGTTAGTTTTTGTTCCCACCACAGGGATGTTATGCCCCTTGGGGTCTTTTGCCTGAATTAAAGATAAGCTGGAAAGAAGAACTTACGGAAAAATGTGGGACAAAGGTTGGTGAGTACAAGCAGGTAGGCAGTAAAAGTCGGGTCTTCGGGTCTGGCTCTGACAATCCCTTTATAATTGCTACCACTTTATAGTTACACCCATTCCTCTCCGCTAACAGCCCCCCTATCCTTAGCTGCAGGCAACCACTAATCTGTTCTCCATCTCTATGATTTTGTCACTTCAAAAAATGTTATGTAAATGGAATCATACAGTAAGTAGCCATTTGGTACTGGCTTTTTTCATTCAGAATAAATCCCTGGAGATTCATCTAATTCATCTAGGTTGTTTCGTATGTCAGTAGTTTGTTCATTTTTATTGCTGAGTAATAATCCATAGTGGGGATGTACACCATGGCTTGCTTATCCTGGCACTGGTTGAAAGACATTTGCATTATTTCCAATTTGGGGCTATTCCAAATAAAGCTGCTATGAATTATTTTATAATATGGCTCAGATAAATCAGACTCTTTCTGAGCTTGGGGGTAGTAACTACCTCACAGAATGGCTCTGAAGAATCAATGAGGAAATATATGCAAAGGAACTGGTACCAGGTTTGGTATTATTTAGGTGTTCTTTAATTTCTTACATCAATGTTTCATTGTTTTCATCATACAGAATCTGCACATTTTATGTTATATTTATACCTAAGTATTTTGTGTTTTTAGTGCTACTACAAGTGGTATTGTTTAAAAATTTTTAGTTTCTAATTGTTTGATAGTATATAAAAATACAATTGATTTTTGTCTAGTTACTTATATCCTGTTACTTCATTAAACCTGGAAACTCACCCCCAATGGGATTTGTTTGGTTGGTTGGTTGTTTTTTTTTGTTTGTTTTGTTTTTTAAAATTTATTTTTGAGAGAGAGAGAGAGAGTGCAAGCAAGGGAGGGGCAGAGAGAGGGGGACAGGAGATCCGAAGCAGGCTCTGTGCTGGCAGTAGCGAGCCCAATATGGGGCTCAAACCCTCGAACTGTGAGATCATGACCTGAGCCGAAGTTGGACTTTCAACCAACTAAGCCACCCAGGAGCCCCTGTTTCTTCTTTTTTACTACCAACCCCCCAGTACAATTGCCATTATTTACTTGTAAGAGTCCCAAGTTAGTTGCTGTTTGTGTTTTGTCCAAAGTTTTTAGTTGTAAGAGACGAGGGAGAGAGGCTGTAATGGGATTACTGCATCTTGCTTACCACTGGAATTCATTATTCATTCTGATGCTCAAATTATCCTGGATTTGACCAGTGGGAACCTGCTCATGTCCTTTTGTATCCTTTTGACATATGCCATCATTTTTTGAAATTTTCCTTAGTTTTAAGCACATCGTACCTTCCCCATCCCAGCTCTGGAATCAGCCATTTCTCCAAGAAACCTTTATTCTTTTAGTGGAGAATGGTGTTTAGAAACCAGGATTTGGACACTGGGTTTGTTCGTTGCTGTTGGAATAATTGCTGCTCCCAGGCTCCCTCAGGAACAAAGCTAGGGTGTATGTATGTATGCATGCATGCGTATATGTATGACTCCCTCATGAACAGAGCTAGGGTGTATGTATGTGTATATGTAAGCATGCATGTATATACCCCGAAAGTTAGTAAAGGAAACCTCAACTAAAATTGGAGTTGGAAAGGCCAGTAGGGGGAGCTCTCACCCAACCACTTGTGGCCAGTTACCCCAAACTGGAGGACAAGTATCTTCCATCTCCCATAGGGAAGGTGTTACTACTTCACTACCTGGGCAAAAGGAAAGGAGATAATTCTGGCCCAGCAACAAACCCAGCCAATGGGAAGTGCTGTGGCTCAGCCAATGAGAAGCGATCATCTTGAACTCTTACTTTCCTCCCAGGAACTCTCACCTTTCTTTTGCTAATGACTTCCTTGCCCCACCTCTTCTCTGTGAAACCCTTCCATTTTGCATAACTCTTCAAAGCATCTCTGTTTGCTAGAGGAGGTACTGCATGATTTATGAATTGTTTGATAAAGCCAATTAGATCTTCAAATTTACTCAGTTGAATTTTTGTGTTTTTACCAGTGTGTATCTCTCTCTCTCTCTCTCTCTCTATGTATATATATATAGATACACACACGTATATTTATATCTCTGTTTCTGCATCTGTCTCTCTCTCTCTGTAGAAATCCATGAGTTCACACCAACAACTTTACCTCAAGTTTAACGCCAGGGGGTTTATTCCAGTTTTCTCCCTTTCCATACACTTAATTCCCTTCTTCAACAGAGAGAAACTTGGCTCTCAAGGTCTTCTTTGACCTATCCTCTTACAAGTAGCTAGTCTTCTGTAGTTGCTTCCATTCCCCCAACCCTGCCCAAGGCTTCAGTGCTACTTGCTATCCCACCACAGCCTCCCTTCACCCCCCAGGCAGATGCCCACCATGGCTGGCCCCACCTATGGCTTCTAGACAATCATTTAGGAATGGAGAGAAAAGGGGAACATTATTATTTTTAACTTAAAGAAAAATTGTGGTATAATCTACAAAACAAAATTTACCATTTTAACTATCTTTAAGTGTATAGTTCAGTGGCATTAAGTACATTCACATTGTCATGTAGCCATCACTACTATCTGTCTTCAGCAAATTTTCATCTTCCCCAGCTGAAATTCTATACCCATTAAATAATAACTCCCCATTCACCCCTCCTAGCCCCCGAGACCACCATTCTATTTTCTGTCTCTGTGAATTTGACTCTTGTAGGAACCTCATATAAATGAAATCCTACAATATTTGTCCTTTTGTGTCTGGCTTCTTAGCATAATGTTTTCAAGGTTCATCAAAGTTATAGCATGTATCAGAATTTCCTTCCTTTTTTAAAAAAAAAATTTTTTTTTTAACGTTTTATTTATTTTTGAGACAGAGACAGAGCATGAATGGGGGAGGGGCAGAGAGAGAGGGAGACACAGAATCGGAAGCAGGCTCCAGTCTCTGAGCCATCAGCCCAGAGCCGGACTCGGGGCTCGAACTCACGGACTGCGAGATTGTGACCTGAGCTGAAGTCGGCCGCTTAACCGACTGAGCCACCCAGGCGCCCCAGAATTTCCTTCCTTTTTAAGGAATATTCCATTATATGTATGTTGTGCATTTTGCTATTCATTTGTCAACGGACATTGGGTTTTTCTACCTTTTCACTATTGTAAATAATGCTGCCATGAACATTGGTATGCAGATATCTTTTTGAGTTTCTGCTGTTAATTCCTCTGAGTATATACCCAGAAGTAGAATTGTTGAATCATGGTAATGCTATGGTTAATTTTGAGCAGCTGCCGTACTGTTTTCCACAGTGGCTCTACCGTTGTACATTCCCACCATCAGTGCACTTTGGTTCTAGTTTTTCCCCATCCTTGCCAACAGTTGTTATTTTGCATTATTTTCTTAATGTGAGGTGTTAAATAGAAATTTTTAAGGTAAGTTACAAGTAGACAGGACATTCATATTTTCAAAAGATTTAGTAATCTAATCATTTCATTTACACTCACCACACACTACATACATCATTTCAGGAGGCCAGCTGTGATCATGGTGAAGAGAAAGCAGGTTCAGCTAATGAGGTGGTTTGGATAAAAGGCCCCCAGGATGTTCTTGTGTGTGTGTGTGTGTGTGTGTGTGTGTGTGTTTTATTTTTTATTATGAAGTCTAGGAAGCTTGCCCTAATCTCTCTACTGACTTTATTAATTTCTTTTTGATAACCTTTTTTATCAAATGTGTTTGATCTTTGGGTAAAGATCTTTTGATGTTTTGATGAACTGGAGGTAACTGGTCTAGGGTGCTTAATCTGGCTGGATTATGTTTGCAGTTAACTCAGCTATTAGTAATTATTGTTTGTGATAAACCAATGTAAATTGAGAAACCTGGATACTTTATAATCCTTTCCCTATCTTCTCCTTTCATTTATTTTTATTCAATTGCAACCCTCCCAGTTTCTAGTTTTCACTGAACCTGTTTATAGTGTGGTGCTTTACTAGGAGCTGTGTTGTACTGCATTGATTTTGTTTTATTACTTAAAAATTGATATATTCACAGGTGCCTGGCTGGCTCAGTCAGTAGAGCATGCGACTCTTGATCTTGGGGCCATGAGTTCCAGCCCCATATTGGGGCTAGAGTTTACTTAATAAAAAAATTTGAGGGGGGGATGCCTGGGTGTCTCAGTTAAGCATCAGATTCTTGGTTTCAGCTCAGGTCATGATCTTACAGTTCATGGGTTCAAGCCTCACACTGGGCTCTGCGCGGACAGCATGGAGCCTGCTTGGGATTCTTTCTCCTTCTCTCTCTGTCTCTGTCTCTGTCTCTCTCTCTCAAAATAAATAAATTAAAAAATTTTTAAATTGATGCATTCATTTTAATAGGTGAGATATATATACACCCAGTATAAAATTCAAGTCACAAAAGAATAATTGTTATACTTCTTTTTCTCATTCTTTCCCATCCACTTTTAATTATTGTTGTTAGTTCCCTTTATATCTTTAAATATGCTTATACATCTGTTTCGTGGTTTATCAGGTTTAAAAGGCGTCTTAAGGGGCGCCTGGGTGGCGCAGTCGGTTAAGCGTCCGACTTCAGCCAGGTCACGATCTCGCGGTCTGTGAGTTCGAGCCCCGCGTCAGGCTCTGGGCTGATGGCTCAGAGCCTGGAGCCTGTTTCCGATTCTGTGTCTCCCTCTCTCTCTGCCCCTCCCCCGTTCATGCTCTGTCTCTCTCTGTCCCAAGAATAAATAAAAAACGTTGAAAAAAAAAAATTAAAAAAAAAAAAAAAAAAAGGCGTCTTAAGATTTACAGCTTTAGGGGGGCCTGGCTGGCTCAGTCGGTGCACTCTTGATCTCGAGGTTGTAGGTTTGAGCCTCATGTTGGCATATAGAGATTACTTAAAATCTTAAAAAACAGAGATTTACAGCTATAAAAGTAGAAGAAACCCATGTACTTAACCCTTCCACTCTCTCTGCGTATCTCCATACCTGTTAGCTCTGCTATTTCTTGGTTCCATTTTAATTGTTCATTGACAACTCCTTCACTTGCTTTATGCAATCCTGACCTCTGCAAGGCTAGCGTCCTTTTTTGATGTTTCTGAAATTATCTTCAATTCTGAGGTGGGTTTTTTTAAAAAACAAAACAAAACAACACTTCTTTCCTGACCTTTGCCAATGCCATCTCCTCCAGTAGCTTCATCATCTCTTTGAACTCTCTGCACCTTTGCTTTAAACTCTTGTTTTTAAAATGTATTAAGCCCTTTGAGTTCTTTGTTGTTCATGATTATCATCTGTTTCATGTTAATTTTTTTTCTGATGCATGCCTTTTATCTGCCATTTGTTTTTCTTGCTCCCTGCCTCCTTCTCCCACTTTTCTGTAATATATAGGTCTGGTGCTATTTATTTATTTTAATTATAAATCCCCTTTAAATGAAGTGAGTTCTTTCTGAACCAGCCATTTGCTGGAGGTAAGCGTGGAGAAGGGACTGAAGTAGAATTCCAGACTGGCAGAAAGTGTCTTAGGGTCATTAGCAAAGCTCCTTCTGACAGGTTTTGTGTGAGTGAATGGGTTTAGTTCTTTCCTCTTCCGGCAGATAGAGCTTGGCAGCTGCAGGGCTGCAAAATGGCCTGTGTGCATTTCCCTGTCAGCCCACATGCCCTGCTCTCCTTGCCACATGCCAGTGGCACCAGGGAAGCTCGCAGAGCCCAGCCCTCACCATACCAGCGTTCTACAGAAGATGCTGTTGGGTCTGTCTTCAAGTGTTCTGACCTTTTTGGGAGAATTTGGAACTCTGCCAGCTCTCCCAGGGGCCTGCAGCCCCAGGCATTTTCTGTTGGCTCTAACCCCCTGACTTGCCATTTTTGCACAGGCCAACAAGATAGCTTTCTACTCTAAGCAGCTTCGCTGAGGGTTTTCTCTGGCCATGGGTTGCTCGGTCCAGAAAAGCTAGCGAGTGAATGCCACCAGGGTAGCCCTTAACCAATGGGACAGCTCTGAAGCATGCTCTGTGCAGTTTTACTAAGGTCCTGGCACATTGGAGCCCTATTTGTCTACAAGAGTGACCTGTTCATTAGTGTGGCCCTCTCAAAAATTAAAAAAAAATTTTTTTTTAAGTTTGTTTGTTTAAGTAATCTCTACACCCAGTGTGGGGCTCAAACTCACCACCCTGAGATCAAGAGTCCCATACTTTTCCCACTGAGCCAGCCAGGCACCCCAAAATTCTTTCTTTTTTAAAAAAATATTTTTTCTTTTATTTTTAAGTAATCTCTACAGCCAACAATGGGGCTTGAACTCTGAGATTAAGAGTTGCAGACTCCACCCACTGAGCCAGTCAGACACCTCTTCAAAAAGTTTTTAAATATATGAAGAAGATAAGATGATTTTTCTCCTTAGCCACGTTAACAGATTATGGATTCTCTATTGACCATCTTTGCATTTCTGAATGATGTTATTTTTAGTAATCTCTACACCCAATCTGGGGCTTGAACTCATGACCTTGAGATCAAGAGTTGCATGTTCTACTGACAGAGCCAGCCAGGCACCCAAACTAATTCAAAATTTTTCAAAACTATCAAAACAAGCCAGCAGGCTAGTTATGGCCTGTGGACCACAATTTTGCAACCACTGGTTATATAGTCAAAGGACTTTAGGCCTGAAAGAGGCCGTATAGATCCTATATTAGGGGTTGCAAATAGGTAACGTGCCTGGCAGTTAACACGATTTTGTGAGGTGAGGACTTTGGTGAATTAGAGAGCCCATTCCCCAACTAAAGATAACCAAGTTAAGTTTTAATGATATTTTAACCAGAATACCATGTGAGTCAAATAAAGCAGTCTGCAAGCCCAATTTGGCCCATGGGTGGCTGGTTTGTGACCTCTGCCTGCTCAGCCTTACTTCCTGCCAGGACTCTGGGGCATCTCACATTCCAGCTACATCTCATGCTCCCTGATCAGGCCCTGCCCTTTCTTCAATTTATCTTTATAACTTTATTGTAGTCCAGCTTTCTCTTATGGCTTTCTCTTATGGTTTCCATTTCCACCATATTGTGAACTCCTTGTGGACAGAGACCATGTCTTATTCACCTTTTCACGCTTTGTATGTAGTTGGAGCTCTATAAATGTTTGTTGCATAATTCTTACAATTAGCAAAACAAGGACCTTAAAAAGAAATTATTTGTAGAACTGACTCTAACTCAGTTTTTGAAAAAAATTTTTAAATGTTTATTTATTTTTGAGAGAGAGACAGAGTACAAATGGGAGAAGGGAAGAGAGAGACACAGAATCCAAAGCAGGCTCCAGGCTCTGAGCTGTCAGCACAGAACCCAACGTGGGGCTCAAACTCATGAGCTGTGAGATCATGACCTGAGCCAAAGTTGGACACTTAACCAATTGAGCCACCCAGGGGGCCCTCTGACTCAGTTTTAAAAGGAGGATGGGGTGCCTGGGTGGCTCAGTCTGTCAAGCGCCGGACTCTTGGTTTCGGCTCAGGTCACGATCTCATGGTTTGTGAGTTCAAGTGCCACATCAGGCTCTGTGCTGACAGTGCAGAACCTGCTTGGGATTCTCTCTCCCTTCTGTCTCTGCCCCTACCCCACTTGCATGTGTGTTCTCTCTCTCAAAATAAATAAACTTACAAAAAATTTTTTTAAATAAAAGGAGGAAAGTGAGGCCCAATGTGGTTAAGTGATTTACCCAAGATCACAGTAGAATAGGACCAATGCCCTTTCTGACATTCTATTCTGCAACAGTTCAATTATAAGATTAGAAACTTGGACAAAAATGACACTTTTTTTAATTTCTAGAGCTGACTTTAATGTCTGAGTCTCCAGCCTGCCTCCTTATAGACAACTTAATTTAGATGTCTTCAGGTAAATTGAGATCCAGTCCAGTAATTTTGAGGGAATGTAATTTCATGCTGATTGATTCATCTTAGGCCAGTTCAAGGTTCTCCAAACTTCCTGCCTCTTTCTCCCCAATACTGATCCAATTCCCAGGGAAATTATACAACCACTGCTGGCAAGAGGTGAAGTAGGGAATGTCTACTTTCAGGGTCTCATCAGGTTCTTGGTCCTACTTACCAGTATCCTCCAATGCCCCCTTTGTGAGTCTGTCCTCGCCACATCACTTGCCTGTCAGGCAGCTCCCAGGACCCATCAGATACCTCCCTGTCCAGAGCCACCTCCCACCATTTCTCTTGCCTTCCCCATCCCCAGTGGTTTGTTTGAGAAATCCCCTAAACTTTTGTATTTCCTTCCTTAAGACCAGGTCTGTGGAAGGGGAGGCAAAAGCCCCACACTGCTCTTCTCTCTTTTTGTCTGAAACTTTCACGTACTCTGTTTTCCCTGAGTACTTTGCATCTTTTCTCCAGGTAAGGGGGAAAAAAACCAATTTGATCTCTTCTCATCTTTGTAAGTGGTTAGTGGCTCACCCTAGGAGTGGTGACCTTTGAATTGAGTAATTCAGAGCTTGGGTCTTATTCACCATCAGACTGTCTTCACCATGTTGTGTCCTTCCATTTGGCAGTCAGTGGGTAGAGGGTTGGCAGATAGGTGTAGCTGGTTAGGAATGGCAAATCATGCAGTACTTGAAGTCATCAGGGTTTTTTGTTCGTTTTGTTTCAAGTTTATGTATTTATTGAGAGAGAGAGAGAGAGGACAGGGAAGGGGCAGAGAGAGAGGGATAGAGAGAATCCCAAGCAGGCTCCATGCTGTCAGTGTGAAGCTCGACACTGGACTTAAACCCATGAACTGCAAGATCATGACCTGAGCCGAAATCAAGAGTCAGACGCTTAACTGCCACGCAGCACCCAGAGTCGTCGTTTTTTATTGAAGATTCTTGTATGAGAGCAAATTGGGATGATCAACTGCCATCTTTAATCTAGTAGATGGCAGTACTTTAGATCCTATATTCTTCTCTACCTTTGGAAGGACCTCAGAGTCATTGAGTTCTAGCCACCAAATTCCTTTCAACATTTTAACCTCATTTAGCCAAGGACTTCTGATTTTTTTTCTTTTTAATGTTTATTTATTTTTGAGAGAGAAAGAGACAGAGTGTGAGTGGGGGAGGGGCAGAGAGAGAGAGAAGGAGACACAGAATCTGAAGCAGGCTCCAGGCTCTGAGCTGTCAGCACAGAGCCCGATGTGGGGCTCGAACTCATGAAACATGAGATCATGACCTGAACTGGTCAGACGTTTAACCGACTGAGCCACCTAGGCGTCTCTGGAGGACTTCTGATTTTCTGAGTGTTCCTGATTTGCTGATTTAACAAGATTTGTAGGACAGTGCCATACAACAACACTTCAGGGTCTGCCAAGTTCTAAGCCTCGGAGTGCCCCCTAGGCTGAGGTGTTGGGTGCTCCTCCTCCCAGCCCAGAAACCTCCTACTTCCTTTAAGACGGCCCCATGATTGGCAGTCAGTTAGCTACTTGGAGCCTCAGTCTTATGTAGGGACTGGGTAGGAGGCCCCTCACCTTGTGGTTGTTGTGAGGATAAATAAGATAATGCCTGTTGGTGCTCAATAAATATTAGACTCCCAGATTCCAATTCCTTCCCACTGCCTTCTCTTCCAGAACCCTCCATTGTGACGTAAGGAGATTCTGAGAATGAGATTTTCTCAGAACTCAAGGCTTTCAGAAGCTGTTGGTAGGGTATGAGGAGTGGAGAGGAGCTTCTACCTTGCCACTGCAGGAAGCTATTTGTTTCTAATATAAGTGGATTCTTTGGGAAGGATTTGTGGTCCTACCCTTGAAAGGCAAAGGGGCTCGTTATGCCATTTGCCAGCTCAGGAACCATGAGGAGATATAGAGTGTCTTATTCATGGCAGATCCTGAAGAAGGAACTGGTGAGGAGTGTCAGGGGTCCTGGGAGGGGAGAGTGGGAGGTTGCACAGACAGGTATTTTGAGGAAGGGAGAGGCAGGTGTAGGAGGGGGCCCACCCTGCACCTTTTGGGGTTACAGCGTGGCACAAAGGGTAGACTTCCATGTTAGGCTTCAGAAAGACTGAATCCTGACCCCTTCCTTTCCTCTTGACAATGGGCTTACCACAGGCTACACTCCAAGCCCCTAAGAACGGCTCTGTATCCACCTTTCCTGCTATTGTGAAATCCAGAGAGAATAAGGCCTGGCAGCAGGACAGAGTGATAGGTTAAATTTATGGACCCTGGAGCCAGACTGCTGGGTTCAAATCCCTATCACCTGTTAGTCCTATGACTAATATTAGTATTAGGCAAGTTACTTGATTTGCTGTGCCTGTTTTTGCCTCTGTAAAGGTGATGATAGTATCTACTGAATTGATTTATTGTTGAGGGCTAAATGAGCCAATACATATAGAGGGCTTAGAATAGTGCCTGACAATGGAAAATTGGTATGTGATGAGTATTAATTTTATTTATAAAAACTTTCTCCATATTTCCTGCAGATATGTATTTTTCAAAGAAAACATTACAGTTACAGGTGAACCTTCTTACCATCCCATTCTGTTCCTCCTCACTGGTGACCACTTTCCTGAGGATGTGTACCCTTCCTATCTAGATTTAAAAATTTTATTACATTTGTATGTATTTGTAAGCAACATAGCATGTAGCACATTTTTTTAAGTGGTATCAAAAATGGCATCATTTTTCAACCTTTTTTTCACTCAAAATTTTGTGTGAGCTTTACCCACATAGACATACATGTACAAACAACTCTAGTGCTATGTTCACTCCTCTTACTGTCTTATAATGTGTTGATACATTCAGTTGTTTTCAGCTTTTCCCATGGGAAATGCCTTCCATTCCCCAAATCTGGTAAGCATAAAATGGTATCGTTGTCACTTTAACTTACTTTCTGTTATCTCTAGTAATGTTCCTCCCCTCCCCTTCCCACCCCCTTCCTTCCCTCCCCCCATTCCTTCCTTCCTTCCTTCCTTCCTTCCTTCCTTCCTTCCTTCCTTCCTTTTCTTTCTTTCTAATTTAAGGTTTTATTTTTAAGTACTCTCTACACTCAACATAGGGCTCAAACTCACAACCCTGAGATCAAGATTTGCATGCTCCACTGACTGAGCCAGTCAGGTGCCCCCAGAATCTTTCCTTCTTTCCTTTTTTTTTTTTTTTTTTAATTTTTAAGTGTATTTATTTTGAGGTGGGGGGCAGGGAGAGAAGGAGACAGAGAAACCCAATGTGGGGCTCGAACTTACAAATGGTGAGATCATGACCTGAGCTGAAGTCAGATGCTTAACCAGCTGAGCCATTCAGGCACCCCTTTCCTTCCCTCCCTCCCTTCCTTGCTTCCTTCCTTGCTTCTTTCCTTCCTTCCTCTCTTTCCCTCCCTCTCTCTCTCTCCTTCCCTCCCTCCCTTACTTCTTTCCTCCCTCCCTTCCTTCCTTCCTTCCTTCCTTCCTTCCTTCCTTCCTTCCATGTATATTTTTAAAAGTTTATTTATTTTTAGAGAGAGAGAGAGAGTGAGCAAGCGTGAGAGGGGCAGAGAGAGAGGGAGAGAGAATCCCAAGCAAGCTTCACACTTTGAGCGTGGAGCCCAATGTGGGGCTCAATCTCATGAACCTGAGCCAAAATCAAGAGTTGGATGCTTAACTGATTGAGCCATCCAGGCACCCGTTTCTTACCCGCCCCCCCCCACAGCCCTCCTTCCCTTCTTCCCTCCTTTCTTTCTTTCTTCTTCTTCATCTTCTTTTTTTTAAATTTTTATCTAAGTAATCTCCACACCCAATGTGGGGCTCAAATTCACAGTCTCGAGATTAAGACTAGCATGCTGCTCCGACTGAACCTGCCAGGTGCCCCTCTTTTTTTAAAAAAAAATTTTTTTTAATGTATATTTATTTTTGTATATATATATTTTTTAATGTATATATATTTTAATGTATATTTATATACATTATTTTATAATGTATATATATTTTATATATATAATGTATACATATATACATATATATGTATATATATTTTATTTTATATTATATAAATATAATAATGTATATTTATTTATATATATTTATATAATGTATATATATATATTTAAATATATTTATTTATGTATATTTAAAGAGAGAGAGAGAGAGACAGAGCATGAAGCAGGGGAGGGGGAGAGAGAGAGGGAGACAGAATCTAAAGCAGGCTCCAGGTCCCAAGCTGTCAGCACAGAGCCTGACGCAGGGCCCACAAGCAGCGAGATCATGACCTGAGCCGAAGTGAGATGCTTAACCAACTGAGCTACCCAGGCACCCCCGGGTGCCCCCTCTTTTCATTACTTACAGGTAATCTGAGTTTTCCTTTTGCATTACCTATTCATATCCTTTGTTCATTTTTCTTTTGGGTTATATGTATTTTTCCTTTGATTTATAGAATTCTTTAAAATTAAAAAACAGTTTGGGATAGTAATTTTTTGTAATAGCTATTCTTTGTAATTTTGGATAGTAATCCTTTGTTGATTATGTGCATGGCCAATATATTCCAGTCTTCAATTTGTCTTTTCATTTTATTTATTATGTCCTTATTAACAGAAGTTAATAAAAGTTTTTAGCTTTTGAATTTGTTTAATTATAGAAATTTTCAAGCACAGAAGTTGCAGTATATGTAATGATCACCCCTTAGATATAACAGTCAGCATTTTACCACATTGACTGTACATATTTGTGTTTGTGTTTGTGCATAGGTGTGTGTTTGCTGAATCATTTGAGAGGAAGACGCATTTTTTATGACACTTCTTAAAAATAAAGACATAATTACAATGTCACTATAATATTAAGAAAATTAACACTAATTCCCTAATATCATCTAATCTCTCGTCATATTCAATTTCCTTATTTGTCCCTAAATAATGGCTTTTACAGCTTGTTATTATGAATCAGGGTCCAATCAAGGTTCATGCTTTACATTTATTTGTATGTCTCTTAAGAAACTGGGTTAGTTGACTTGTAGATTGCCTCACATTCTGGATTTGTCTCTGTGGTGTTGAACTTGTTTCCCTATGCCCTGTATTTTTACTTGGCAGGCAGAGGGTGACTGCCCTTACTCCCAAATTCATACTGGGATAAAGAGTCTGATTTGTTCTCAGTTCCAATTCCAAATTCCCAGGTTCAAGGAATGCGTGGAATCGATGACCCAGCTTGGATGAGTGATTATATTAGTTTCCTATCACTTCTGTTAACTAAAATATCACACAATTTAGGGGTGCCTGGGCGTCTCCATCAGTTAAACGTCCAACTCTTGGTTTTGGGTCACATCATGATCTCGCGGTTTCATGAGTTTGAACCCTGAGTTGGGCTCTATACCAGCAGCACAAAGCCTGCTTGGGATTCTCTCTCTTTCCCTCTCTCTCTGCCCCTCCTCCACTTGGGCTGTCTTTGTCTTTTTCAAAATAAATAAATAAACTTAAAAAAAAACATATCGCACAGTTTAGTGGCTTAATACAGATTATATTATTTTACATTGGCTGGAAGTCTGGCATGGGTCTCCCTGGGCTAAAATCCATGTATCAACAGGGATGCATTCCTTTCTTGAGAGTCTAGGGAAGAATGCATTTCCTGGACTTTCTAGCTTCTAGAGACTACTTACATCCCTTGGCTCACGGCCCCCTTCCTCTGTCTTCAAAGCCAGCAGTGTTGCATCTGCTTGACTGTTCTTTCCTCAGATCCATCTAATTCCAAAATACAAGCTCTTTGCATCACTGTACCCTACTGTTATTTGTGCTGTTTTCTGGACCAAAGTGAAGGACTTGGTATATAACTAGAGCTGGGTTGGTGAATATTTTACATGACCAGCTCTTGGGGAGGGAGGTGCTCCCATTTGTAGTAGTTATCTGTTTCTGCGGCATAAATACTCCCCGCTGTGGTCATTTTTGGGCTACCAACATGATTTGAACAGGCTTGAAAACTTTCCGAAAACATAACCATGGCTCTGGCACACCACTCTTCCATCTCACCTTGTTAGCAATGTCCAGCGTGCTGGTGGCTGTTAAAAACAAATGGTTTCTACGATCTTGTTTGTTTTGTTTCCACAGGGGCTGTACCGGCTCACCAAGGATATCATTGTGATGATCCGAGTGTGTAAAATGTTCCGCCAAGGCCTTGGGGGATTTCGGGAATATCAGATCATTGAGACTCCTCACAGAAAGCACCCTATCTTTTCCTTCTGGGATGTAAGCAGCTGGCCTTGGCAGGATTATGAGGGCTTAAGGGGGGGGGTCCAATAAATAGCACCCCACTTCCTAGTCCATATTCTGAACCAACAGGAGACAAAGGGAAAGACAGATAGGAGACCCATCTGTCACTTTTGTTAACAATGGGACTTCTATTGGAGAAGTGACTTATATCATCAAGTGAGAGGATGACCTAGAACTACATCCCCAAATTAGACAACCTTATGTGCCCAGAGACAGTGCTGGACCAAGGCAGGCCTCCACTGTGGACCAGGACTTCCTGCCCCACATTCACAACAGAGGAGGACAGAGCAGAATGTGGGCTCAGAGGGACAGAGAAGGAATGATCACACCCAGTTTTTCTTTCCAAAATTCACCAAGGAGTTTAAGTCGCTCCTTCTCAATGTGCAAGAAAGGGGCCGGTAGTGTTCTACCAGTGCAACTACCTCCATGTAGAAAGAAACATCCGGAGTGGGGAAGAAGCTATCTCCATATCAGTGGGAATCAAAGGAGCCAGAGAAATCCAGAAGTCTCATTAGAGTCCGGGTTTTCTGAATGCCTACCACTGTTCATCTTCTCTATCTTCTTTCCTGTCCCCCCCATTTAAAAAAGGGAACACATGCATGGCCCTGCTCACTCTGGAGACCATGCTGTCTAGATTTTCTAGAAGGTTGCAGTTTATGCCAGTGATAGCTCATGTGCCCTTTTTAGCTCAGAAAAGTTGATCACCTTCTGTTAACCTGTTCTGGATCCCCAAAGGTGTCTTCATTACCATCCAGGACTCCAAAGTTTTTCCCAATCCCTGGATGAACTCTGCCCATTTTCCTTTTGTGCCTAGAGTGACTAGATTCAGCCCTGCTTCCTAACTCCACCCAGTGATTCAGTCCAAGAATTTGCCCCAAATGGTTTCTGAAGGAGAGGGATATGGGCAGTGCTGATGAGTGAAAGAAAGGCAGTCTTAGATTGGTCTTGAAGGGGCCAGCAGGTATGTGGGGCTGAGTTTAAGATGTAGCAGGGAGTTGGGGCCTCTGGGTCTGCAGAAAGGAAGAGAATGCCGTATCTAAAGACATTCAAATTCATATATTAAATTTTTTTTAATATTTATTTTTGAGGGCGGGGAGGGGAGGGACAACCCACAAACTGTGAGATCATGACCTGAGCTGGAGTTGGAAGCTCAACCAACTGAGCCACCCAGGTGCCCCTCAAACTCATATATTTTAAAGACATTATTCTGGCCAAACCAACTGAGTCTGCAGCCAGATTCTGCCCTGTGGTTGGGCCATAAGTTGGGAGGGGATGAAGTGGAAGAATTGGAACCTGAGAGACTGAGGTTTGCTGTCAGCAAGGACATTCTGACTCAGGGTGTCATCATGCAGTGGTAACGGGAGTCTTTGTTTACCAGAAGACTTGAGCTGGTGCCTGGGCATTTGGAAGTTGAAGACCCAAATCAGTCTTGTCATTGGGGAAGTGTGAGGCCAAACAACATTGCCTAGGCAGGGTGGCCTTGAGCAGAGCAGAAGCCTCTCAACGGCAGCCTATGGGAGTCATATGTGCAATGGGCAGAGAGCTGGGGGGCCGGAGTGTAGGGTTGGGTAGAGAGACCAGTTTTCATCAGATCATGTGAATTCATATCTTTCTGAGCACCACTACTTTCCTTCACTGGCCTTCTTGAGAAGCACCATACAGGTACACAAGCTATATATGGGGCAGTTCGGTGGGGAGGACCTGAGGTATGCCTACCTAGACAGATGGGTGGGGGTCCTGGTTTGGCTCAGATGGTGGTCAGGGCCTTGTTTGTCCCTTTCCTTCTCCCCAGCTGCTCCTAACATATCCTCCCCCTTCTCTCTGCCTCTTCCTCTACCTTTCCACAACTCCCCTGCATCCATTAGGAGATAGAGTTGGGTTGGTTCATGCCTAAGATCTCTTACACCTCCTCCTCCTGGCCATATTCTAGAAGAAGACTGTATACTCAGTGTGTGATCCTTGGGAAGGTTCCTTCACTCACCTCGAGTTCAAAATGGAGCTCAGTAATACCTGCTTTGTCCTAATGATGAAATGGAATAAATAAGGAAGAAGCACATGCTTGGCTCCTTATAGGCACTTGGTGAAGATTGGCTTCATCGGTGCCTCCATTTATCCCTTTTTGTCCCTCTCCACTTTCCCATTTGCTTCTTTCCCCCTCTTTCTTTTCTCTTTCCATCCTTCCTCTCTTTATCCTCCCCCAGCCCATATTTACAATGACACATTGTCAATTCTGGGCCTAAGTCTGGGTCTGAATTTGGGCCTTTGAGGTAGATATGAGAGGGCCAGCTGGTAGAAGGGTTCCTGTGGCTTCCTGACCACCATGGGGATGGGGACGCCGGAGGGTTTAAGTGCAAGATTTTAGGAGCACTCTTGCTGATTCTCTTTCTTCTTCCTCATTCCTTTTTGTTCCCCCCCAGAAAAGGAAGCAAGGCCGAATCACATTTGATACCATGGACTTTGTTGCAGAGGAGGTATGTATAACTCTGACCTTGCTGGCTGGGAATTTTCTTTCTGCATGATGGCCTGGAAGTAGCATTGGGCTGAGTATCAGGACAGCTGGGTTTAGTCCAGGTTCTGCCACGAAGCCAGTGTGTCATCCTGAGCTAGCCTCTTAGTTTCCTCATCTATAAACTAGCTGATCTCAGTGATCCCAAGATCCCAGTCCTGACTTTCCAAGGCTGTGAACCCCGCCCCTCCCCTGAACCTGTTGTTGCCTTAGAAGCTGAGCAGAACCAGCAGGGAAGAGCTCCTGTACTTGGACCTGTGGACACACAGCCAAAGGCAAAGCAGAGGCTGTGAGAGCTCCAGGCAGAGGAGAAATAATCAGGGTGGTGGGAAAAGCCCAGGCTTATGTGTGAATTCTGACTCTTTCAAGTTTTCTTTTTTTAACAATTTTTTTTAACGTTTATTTATTTTTGAGACAGGGAGAGACAGCATGAACGGGGGAGGGTCAGAGAGAGAGGGAGACACAGAATTTGAAACAGGCTCCAGGCTCTGAGCTGTCAGCACAGAGCCTGATGCGGGGCTTGAACTCACGGACCGCGAGATCATGACCTGAGCCGAAGTCGGCCACTTAACCGACTGAGCCACCCAGGCGCCCCTCTTTCAAGTTTTCTGAGAGACACTGGGTACACCTGTCTCCCACATGGGTATCAGATGGCCATTCTGGGGAGTGAACGACTCATATCTGGGTGAGGCTTTGGACATGTGACTTGTTCTCTGAATTTCAAGAATTGTTATCTTCCCAGTTTCTTCCCACCAAATCTTGGATATTAAATTAAAATTTTAAATTTAATTTAAATTTTAAAGGGGTCTACCTATTTATAGGAAGGATTTGAAGTTCTTACCAGTGAGACCTGACTTGACCCTGGCCTGGGGTAGCCATGTTGGTGTTTCTCTCAGGGATGGGAGGACAATAGTTTTGTAACTGGTATCAGGACCACCTGGGCCACTCTCTCCCCCTCTCCCTCCTTGGAGCCAGGGTACGGCTTCTGTTGCCTGTTTCTCCTGGGCATGATCTACTTTCTCATGCCCCATGATGTTAAGTCAACCAAATTCTGGGTTTGTTTGTTTTTTTCCAACTTTCCAGACTGGCCGGTGTCTGACACTGGACATTGATGGTTATCCAAGCTTTACTCTTGAGGCAGGAGAAACTCTGAGAGCCACAAAATTCCAAAGATGGAGGCAGTTCTGTGCAGGGCAGCAGAGAGAGAGAAGAGGGCACAAAGGAAAACATCCATTGTATAGGCAGGGCCTCTCAGCTTCCTCTAGGAGTTATCTAACTCTGGCTCTGATTACATAAACCTGCCCTTTGAGTGACTGACTGCTAATGGGCACTTGTTTTCTTTATGGAGTGATGAACTGGTTCTGAAATCAATTGCGATGATGGTTACATAACTCATAGAGCCTTAAAATCATAGACTTGTTTGTTATAGCAGTTGTGAGACATTGGAAACAATGGGTACATTTCAAAAACATAGTGAAAAAAATTGGGGGAAAAAGCAAGTTGCAGAAACCATATCTGAAGTCTGACATTCATGTAAATAAAAAATAAAGCAACCATCTATACTGTAACCCTCTATACTGTGGCTGTATGTATATGCATGAGTATATATTAATACATAAAAAGGGCAAACCCTGGTGGTGGAGAGCAGATTTGAATTGGAGGTGGTACGGTAAAAGGAGATTGTAAGCATGTATATTGTTCTGATTTTTAATGGAAAACTAGTGTTATTTTCAAAATTTTTATTTATATATAAGAAAAAGGCCAGAAATGAGTATGCCAGATGTTAATGGCTAAATCTGGGTGGTAGGATTATGGGCAGTCCCTCTTTTTTTCCCTTAATCCTTCCTGTATGCTAGTGGAACACAATGAGGTGTAGCTGGCCTGAAGCAAGGGAGGCTATGAACCCCTAGAAGCAGGTAGGACCCAAGTCTCCCCAGCCCTGTTTGAATTATACTCCCTTTTCCCCAGACTTTTTTTCTTCTCTTCTCTTCTCTTCTCTTCTCTTCTCTTCTCTTTGCTTTTCTGTGCTTTTCTTTTTTTTTTTTTTTGAGGTCTAAGCTTAGATCTGTGTTTGGTTGTGGGGATACTAGGTGGTGTAACATCCCCACCGATCCTCAAGGAGCTAAGTAGAAATTAAGGTGAGGTAACTTACCTGGCAAGTTAAATAACAGAATAAGTTTTATAGGAATCCAGAGAAGGGAGTCTCTGAAGACTGGGTGTGGCAAGAGAGATTTCCTAAAAGAATTAGGGCCCCTCGTGGACCCAAAGAATCAGTTCTGTTCATAGAAAGCAGAGGGATCTGTGTTTTGTCATAAATCAACCCTGTAGAGGAATCTCAGTGGGTTATTGATAGCAAGAGAGGGTTAGGAAGGAAGAAGATTGGATTCAGACCTTAAAAATGGCCAACACTTCCATAGTCCTCACTGGGAGCTGGGCCTATTGTAAGCCCTTTACATGTATTAGCTCTGATATTTATACAGTTAGGTTCTGCTGTTCTCAGATAGGGAAGGCTCAGAGAGAAGTGACTTGTCCCAGGACACACAGCTAGGAAGGAGCAGGCCAAGGTTCAAACCCAGGTACCTGGCACCAGAGCCTGTGCATTATTAATCACTGAGAAACACTGCCCTTGTGTGTGAACACGCAAGGCTTCAGATCTATGGTCCAGAACTCATCATGTCCCACTTTCTTTTGGCTTCTGTGACAACTACGTTTATGTAAGTCTTCTTACATTCATTCTTTCCATAAATTTTTATTTTTATTTTGTTGAGTGCCTACTACCTGTGAGGCATTATTCTAGAGTGGGGTAAATAAGATAGATGAAGCCACTATCGTGTTTATATTGGGGCTTGTATTCTAGAACACCTATATCCAATGGAACTTTCTGAGATAATGGAAGCATTCAGTTGTCTGTGTTGTCCTGTATAGTAGCTAGCAGACACATATAGCCCTTGTGGCTAGTGTGACTGAGGAACTTTTTTTTTTTTAAGTTTATTTTTTTTTAAGTTTATTTTTAGAGAGACAGAGACAATGTGAGTGGAGGCGGGGCAGAGAGAGACGGAGATAGAGAATCCCAAGCAGGCTCTGTGCTGCTAGTGCAGAGCTCGACATGGGGCTTGAACCCACTAAACCACAAGACCATGACCTGAGCTGAAACCAAGAGTTGGACAGTTAATAAACTGAGCCATTCAGGTGTCCCCTGAGGAACTTATTTTTTTAATCTAATTTAGTTTAAATTTAAATAGCCACACATGTGGCTAATGGCCACCATATTGGATAGTGCAGTTCTAGAGTGAGTGAGGCAGGGTGTGTGTGTGTGTGTGTGTGTGTGTGTGTGTGTGTGTAGGAAGGGGAAATGACAGATAATAAACACATTAACAAAAAGGAATAAGGTCATTTCACAAAGTATTAATTGCTTTGAAAGAAATGATTCAGAGACTACAGACTGCTGGGAAGGGGGCCTACTATTCTAGGTCAAATGATCCATTAGGGACTCCCTGAGGATGTGGTAACATAGGAGCTGAGAACTGAATAAAAAGGAGGAAGCAGCCATGTGAAAATCCAGGAGAAGGACATTCCAGACAGAGGAAACAACCCAAGCAAGGACCACAGGACAGAAGTGAGCTTGGCACCTGCAGGAGATGGGTAGAAAGCTAGAGACTGGAGAACACAGGAGAGAGGCAGGAGGTGAGTTTGTGAGGAGTAGGGAGGGTAGGGAGTCAGACCATGTGGGGCCCCTCGGCTAGGGTATGGAGTTAAGATTTTATGCTAAGTGCAATGGACAACCAGAAGGGGTGTTAACAATTCAAGTACCACTTTCCCAGCAGGTGGGAGTGGTGGGTGAATGGGTAGATCTGTCCGCCCTCTGGTCCATGAATCCTGGTTCACCAGCGTTAGTTTCTGTGGGTTCTCTTTATTCCTTAGTCTCCTATAGCATGCTAGGATATAGGCTGAGGCGAGGGAGGTCTCCCCTGACTGCAGTATGCATATGCTAGAGGCCTCTGGAGCCCAGGAGCCCCATATTGACTCGGAGTGGTCACTGAACGGCACAGGCAGTATAGTTGGAGTTGCAGATACGGGCATGGGCATGTAGCAGATCTAGCTTATGATCCTGCCCGAGTGTCTTTATCTGTCAAATGGGAATAGTAATTGTGCCTCATTTCTTGGGCTGGGCAAAGGTGCAGTTAGATGGTGCATGTAAGATGCATACCCTGATGCTGGGCACACAAAGCACTCATTACGTGTCAGCCACTATTGTATCGGGGGTGGGAAAGCATAAAAAGCAGGAGTGTGGGGAGTTGCCCACTGGCCCTTGGGGCATTCTGCTAGGTCTTGTGTGTCACTCTGGCCCTCTCTTCCCAGGGTCACCTTCCTCCAAGGGCCATTCAGATCATGCAGAAGCTGCCTTCCTGGAGGACAGAGCCTGAGATCCAGGCCCTCTATAACCTCCTGCAGGTTCTGAACAGCTACCGCAACTACTCAGAGCCCCTGCAGCTGCTCCTGGCCAGAGTCATGCGCTTTGAACGGTTAGTGAGGGGCACACCCCTTGGCACCTGTGCCGGGCTGGGCAGGAAGAGCCTTCCTGACAAGGCCATGGCAGGTCTCTTAGCGTCTCCATGGCATTTCAGCCGTGTCTGTCAGTTCAGTGCTGTCTGCCAGTTCACCTTAGTGCTCCTTGGTATTCTTGTGGCACAGTTGATCTCCTTCATTTACTGAGAGTCTACGAGAATTAAGGAGCCACTGAATCTGGCAAGGGTTTGATAGGAACCTCAGAAAGGATCTGGCCCAATTCCCTCCTTTTTCAGATGAGGAAACAGGTTCAGGTAGTAAGAATGACTCATGCTCTGTCACCCACGTATTAGGGAGTAGAGCTGAGACTCAAATCCAAGCCCTAAAAGCCACAATGGATCACAGGTGATTGTCCTATGTCCAGATAGGAACCTAAGGTAAGAGTGTGTGAACTTGGATAAGAAAAAAACTTGTATCTGTTTTCATTAATCCCTAACTAAAATGTATCATTTCCTTCAGTCATGGATGTATGTAATGAACCACTACAGTATTACCTATTCCCATGACTTTTTCTCCAAAAGAAATCACCAATATTACACATTCATGTTGCTGCAGGTTTCTCAAAAAATAATTTATATTCCTCATCTCTTTGAAATTACGGTAGTAATTAGATCTGCTGCTAGATCTGGTTATTCAGTGCCTTAACATGGCACTGAATATGTGGAATGGTTGCTATACCATTCCACAATTTGGATTTTAAAAGGTAATTTTTAATTGTAATTCTGCTGTATTTTATTTTATATATTTAAAACATTATTCTGTGAAGGCTTCACCAGATTGTCAAAGGATGCATGGCACAAAAAAGCACTATGTAAATATCTGGTACTAGAAAAGTCTAAGAGGTGTGTGTGTGGAAACATTGTCTTTCTCAGGCATTTCAATGGCTTAAGAGGGGAAGCACAGCAGAATATTTGAGGTAAGGCCTGTCTTAAAAATCTAGGATGTGAAGACACTTGAGGTCTTTGCCCTGGTATCTTCCTTTGTGGAGGTCACAGGTCACATAATCATATGTGACTATGACCCACGCAGGATTTGTTTCACAGGTAATAAGCCCAGGAGAGGAGGGGACGCTCCAGCTGGCTTGGCCAAAGCAGATTCAGAGAAGAGGTGTCATTTGAGTAGGTATATTTGACAAGTAGAGGTGTAAGACAAGAACGTTCAGGCAGAAGGAACCATCTGCTTTGTTCTAGCTCAGTGAAGAAGAGCAAGTCACCACTGTCTTAAAGTAAGATTCCATAGCAGGCAGAACATGTCATGCAAAGAAAAAGAATCATGGAGGTGGAGGTAGAAGCTCTGTAATTTAATGCTGCAGCTGCCACTCTGAGGTGCGACCTCAGGCAAGCTGCTTAACCTTTCCGAGCCTCAGTATCCTCATCAGTGCAATGATCAGTGCAATGTTAAAGTTGTCTTTGGCTACTTGATATTTTCTTTTCTTTTCTTATTTTTTTTTATTCTCAAGTTAGTTAACATACAGTGTAGTCTTAGCTTCGGGAGTAGAACCCAGTGATTCATCTCTTACATATGACACCCAGTGCTCATCCTGAAAGTGCCCTCCTTAATGCCCGTCAACCATTTAACCCCCCCATCAACCCTCATTTTGTTCTCTGTATTTGTCTCTTACGGTTTGCCTCTCTCTCTGTTTTTATCTTATTTTTCCTTCCCTTCCCCTATGTTCATCTGTTAAGTTTCTCAAATTCCACATATGAGTGAAATCAATTGGCAAAGAAGATGTCAAACTTTCACTCTTTGCAGATGACGTGACACCCCACATGGAAACCCGAAAGACTCCATCAAAAAACTGCTAGAGCTGATACATGAATTCATAGGAGATAAAATCAATGCACAGAAACTGGCTGCATTTCTATATACCAATAATTGAAGCAACAGAGAGAGATATCAAGGAATCAATCCCATTTACAATTACACCAAAAACTATAAAATACCTAGGAGTAAACCTAACCAACAAGGTAAAAGACCTATACACTGAAAACTATAGAAAGCTTAGGAAATAAATTGAAGAAGACACAAAGAAATGGAAAAATATTCCATGCTCATAGATTAGAGGAAGAAATATCGTTAAAATGTCAATACTACCCAAAGCAATCGACACATTCAGTGCAATCCATTTCAAAATAACACCAGCATTCTTCACAGAGCTAGAACAAACAATCCTAAAATTTGTATGGAAACATGAAAGATCCCAAATAGCCAAAGTGATGTTGAAAAAGAAAAACAAAACTTGGGCATCACAGTCCCGGACTTTAGCCTATATTACAAAACTGTAATCATCAAGACAGTATGGTATTGGCACAAAAACAGACACACAGATCAATGGAACAGAATAGAGAACCCAGAAACGGACCCACAAATATATATGGCCAACTAATCTTCAACAAAGCAGGAAAGAGTATCCAATGGAAAAAACACAGTCTCTTTAGCAAATGGTGCTGGGAGAACTGGAACATGAGAAGAATGAAACTGGACCACTTTCTTATACCATACACAAAAATAAATTCAAAATGGATGAAAGACATAGATATAAGACAGGAAACCATCAAAATCCTACAGGAGAAAACAGGCAGCAACCTCTTTGACCTCGGCCACAGCAACTTCTTACTTGATATGTCTCTGGAGGCAAGGGAAATAAAAAATGAACTATTGGGACCTCATCAAGATGAAAAGCTGCTGCACAGCAGAGGAAACAATCAACAAAACTAAAAGGCAACCAACAGAACGGGAGAAGATATTTTCAAATGGCATGTTAGATAAAGGGTTAGTATCCAAAATCTATAAGAACTTACCAAACTCAACACCCAGAAAACAAATAATCCAGTAAAGAAATGGGGAGAAGACATGAATAGACACTTTTCCAGAGAAGACATCCAGATGGCCAACTGATACATGAAATGATGCTCAACATCACTCATCATCAGGGAAATATGAATCAAAACCAATGAGATACCACCTCACACCTGTCAGAATGGCTAAAATTAACAACTCCGGAAACAACAGATGTTGGCAAGGATGTGAAGGGGGAACCCCACTGCATTGTTGGTGGGAATGCAAACTCGTGCAGCCACTCTGGAAAACAGTGTGGAGGTTCCTCAAAAAATCAAAAATAGAACTACCTTATGACCCAGCAATTGCACTACTGGGAATTTATTCAAAGGATACAAAAATGCTGATTCGAAGGGGCACATGCACCCCAATGATTATTTTCAGGACTGGAAATTAGCAGATCAGACAGAATTCTTTCAGTTGCAAGTCACAGAAAACCCAGCCCTAGGGAATGCATCAGTGACTCATGTATCTGAAAAGTGCTGGGATAGCTCTCTAGCTTCCGACTCAGCTGAATCCAGGGGCCTAGTGTCACCAGGACCCAGTGTCTGTCTATCTCTCTCCACCTCACATGGCATTCTCATAAACCACTTTCTCAGCTAGACTCTCCTTTACAGCAGCAAGATGGCTGCTATTACCATGGCTCCAAATTTTCCTCTTTCCAGTCTCAGTCCTTTGGGAAAGAGAATATTTCTTCCTGGTCTTTCAAGTCACAGCCTTGGGGTTTGTTCATTCATTCTTTCTTTTTTTTAAGTTTATTTATTTTGAGGGAGGGAAGGAAGGAATGAGAGAGAGAGAAACAGAAAAAGGATGAGTGGGGGAGGGGCAGAGAGAAGGAGAGAGAAAATCTCAAACAGGTTTTGCACTATCGCAGAGCCTGATGTAGGGCTTGAACTCATGAACCATGAGATCATGACCCAAGCCAAGATCAAGAGTTGGACGCTTAACCGACTGAGCCACCCAGATGCCCTGATTTGTTCTTTCTGAACCAGATTGGCTACATTTGAATCATCCATGGGTCAGACACTCTGATTGTCCAAGAGTCAAGAAGAAGTTTCCCCCAAAATAAAATCAGGGTACAGTTGGGGGAAAAGGTGACCTGATGCTTGGCTGCAAAAGCAATAGATGTCTGCTTCTGGAGACTTGGGTTCTAGTGCTGACTCAAGTGTGACTCACTGTGTGCCTTCAGCAAGCCTGGGGTTCCTTGGGCCCCACTTCCCTCATCCGCATAATGTAGGTTGAGCTAGACAGTTTCTGAGGGTTTTTCTGCTCCGGCTCCAGGAGTCTGTTCTTGGAAGAACACTGGCCATGCTCTCTCATCCACAAAGTCATTTCCTAGCTGAATGTGCCTGCCTTCTCCCGTCTAGTCTTTGTTGTCTGGGCCACCTCCTCTTTAATGTTCCCCATTACCTTCTGGGTAAAATCCAAAGTTAGCCTAATTTTTGTACTCTCTTATGATTGGACCCAGCCAAATTTCTCTCCCACTATTCCCCTGACCTCCCTGTTTTCCACTGTCCTTTCTAATGGAGCTTACTGTTATTCCTTTGAACACGCCTTGCTTCCAGCCACCTCTGTGCCTTTGGACATGGTCATCCCTCTGCCTGGAACACTCTCTCATCTCTCTGTCTACCTGGAAGACTCTAGACACTGTTCTGGAGCCTGCCATGGCTTTCCTAAGCTGGGTTAAATGCCCTTTCTCCATGCTTCTGAATTAGTCTGTGCTTACCTCTCTTAAAGCATTTTTAAACTTTAGTCCCTGTGCGTGACCATAATTTTCAGAACAAAATCTGTCCTTTTTCGCTGTGTCTGATAGACACAGTTGGTATTTATTTAATTTATTGAATGAATGAAGGAAATGAATGAATCTTGAAAGAAGTGAAATTTGAACTTACATTTGAAATACAGAAAATTTCCTCCTCTAAGCTTAGGAGCAAACTCCCAGTTTGCTCTGGACCTGGGCACCTCTACCCTAATGGTTTCCAATTGTGTAGTGAGCTCTTAGGGGTTATAACAAGACCCATCTGTCTATCCTTTTCTAGGTATGTTCAGCTGTATTTTACAGACGAGAAACTGAGGCTCAGAGAGAGAATATGAGTGCCCAGTGTCACACAGCTAGTGGCAGAATCAGGACTTGGATCCAGGTCTGACTTGAAAGCCATTGCTCTTCAGCATTTAGCTACTCACTCATTACTTTCAGTATTTGCTCATTTATTCATTCAACTGCTGTTCACTGAGCATTTACTGTATGTCTAAGCAGTCTGACAAAGGCTCTGCTCTCAGGAAGCTGCGGTCTGATGGAGGCAGGCGACTAGGTGAGCATTAGTGAAGAGGTCAAGGTTGATGGGGCTGGGCCTGGGCTGCTATGAGGTCCCTTCTAGTCCAGTCTGTGCCTTCATGCTCCAAAGCAAAGAGCACAAGCAGGCCAGAGCTCCTCCCAGGGGGCCAGGCTCCCTGCTGCTACTAGATCTACTGGCTTTGGGCTTTTCTCAGGTTTGGTCGCAGACGTGTGATGGTCAAGAAGGGGCAGAGGGGCAACAGCTTTTATTTCATCTACATGGGCACAGTCGCAGTGACTGAGGATGAGGATGGCAGCAGTGCCTTCCTGGACCCCCACCCAACGTTGTTGCACAAGGGCGACTGTTTTGGGGTGAGTACAGGGAAAGGTCTGTTTTCCTGGGGCAGGGTTGGGGGCTTGATGGGACTCTTGGTAGAACAGCCAGGCCCAGTCCTGCCCTCTCCTCTGTGTGAGTCATGCCCTGTTGTGGGTCCCAGTGCCCTTAACCTGTCACCAGCCCATTGACTAGACCAGGTGATGTCCAAGCCTGGCTCCTTCGCCTGTGATGTTTAAAAAGAAATATGTTTCCTGTATAACAACACAGGGATGCAGTGACCCCTTAGTCAGGCTCCTCCAGCTTCCTCTCTCTGGTCTGGTCAAGCCTGTTGCCTCTTTTTCCATAGGCAGCATATTAAGAGGGAGGGGATGGGCCTCTAGAGGTGGGAAGTGAGCACCTAGAGGTGGGAAGTGAGGTGGGAAGGGCCAGCCAGGAATCTGCAGTCTGGGGAATAGAGATTTCTGGGGGCTGATGGAAGCAGGAAAGCAGTGGGCAAGGCTGTGAGTAGAAAGCCAGAGGTAGCCTCTCAGTTGCCTTTGCCTGTGTTCACCCAACAGGAATTGGGCCTTATGAGTCCTTCAGTAAGGAGGGCCACCGTGGTCTGTATGGAAGAAACAGAGTTCCTGGTTGTCGACAGAGAAGATTTCTTTGCTAATAAGCTGGATCAGGAATTCCAAAAGGATGCTCAGCATCGGTTTGAATTTTTTAGGTACTCCCATCATCAGCCAACATCTTCCCCCTGGGTGTTTATTAGGTGCCTGACTTTGCCCTAGGCCCAGTGGGAAATAGTGGGTGCTTTTCTTTGTGTCTGGAATGCTCTTGAGACAGGAGACACCTCCCACCCAACTTCTCCATCTAGCAAACTGCTACTATACCTTCAGGTCTCAGCTCAAACATCCCTTCCTTGTGGGATGGTACTAATAGAATAGGTAACGTACGGAGCACTTGCTCGGCCAGGCAGGGTGCTAAGCCCTTTGTATCAAGGCTTTTTACCTGTGACATTGTTTCTCTTGTTCTCTCTGGTTTATAGCTAAGAAAAGCAAGGCTTGGGATGTTCAATTCGCAAGTCCCTGGGCTTCACTGCCCCACCTCACTAACCAACCCCATCTACGCTCACCCAAGAATAGAGAGAGTGCCCCACAGTGCTTCTATCACACCCTGTGTTTCTTTAAAGCCCCAGCCAAACTGTAATTCTTTTTTTTTTTTTTTTAGAGAGAGAGAGAGAGCGCGTGCAAGCGAGCACACTTGGGGGGAGGGGCAGAGAGAAGGAGAGAGAGAATCTCAAACAGGTTCTGCACTATCGCAGATCCTGATGCAGGGCTTGAACTCATGAACCATGAGATCATGACCTGAGCCAAGATCAAGAGTTGGACACTTAACTGACTGAGTTACCCAGGGGCCCTGATTTGTTCTTTCTGAACCAGATTGTCTTCATTTGACTCATCCGTGGGTCAGTGACATTCTGATTGTCTGAGAGTCAAGAAGAAGTTTCCCCCAAAATAAAATCAGGGTACAGTTGGGGGAAAGGGTGACCTGATGCTTGGCTGCAAAAGCAATAGATGTCTGCTTCTGGAGACTTGGGTTCTAGCGCTGACTCAAGTGTGACTCACTGTGTGCTTTCAGCAAGCCTGAGGTTCTTTGGGGTTCCTTCATGCTTAGCGCAGAGCCCAACATGGAGCGCAATCTCACAACCGATAGTGAGACCATGACCTGAGCCCAAATCAAGAGTCAGACGCTTAACCGACTGAGTAACCCAGGAGCCCTCAAACTGTATTTCTTTATAATTTTTAAAAAATGTTTATTATTTTTGAGAGAGAGAGAGAGAAGAGCACAAATGGGGGAAGGGCAGAGAGAGAGGGAGACACAGAATCCAAAGTAGGCTCCAGGCTTTGAGCTGTCCACATGGAGCCCGATGTGAGACTCAAACTCATGAACCATGTGATCATGACCTGAGCTGAAGTTAGACGCCTAACCGACTGAGCCACCCAGGCACCCTCAAACTGTACTTCTTGATCATATAGTACCACCTTTACAGTTTATATACCCCTCAGGAAGCACTATGGCAGTGAGGGCAGATTGGCACCTTTACCATGGTAACCCTCGTGTTGTCATTGCGCCAAGCACAGGCAGGTGCTCACTTAATCATTTCTAGTTACTTGTCTTTAGGAGAAGACTGAAAATCAAATGAAGTATCTGCACTGGCCCTGAAAATACAGTCTGTAGGGTTGTGCGCCTCTAGAGCAGTGTGGTGAGCAGAGGGCTGCCCCGTGGGGTGGAGTGGAGTGGGAGAGCAGGGCTGTAAGAGGGGCTGGGGCCTGCGAAGGGAGGACTTGGTCCTGCAGAGAGGAACATTTCCTGTCTTCACACAGTTGAAGAATAGGGCTGAGTGGCAATCTCAGCTCTTGGGCTTATTAACCATGTAACCCAAGATGGGTCACTTCCCTTCTCTGAGTTTAGTCTCCTGCTCTGCAAAGTGAGGATAATGATTCATCTCTGCCACATCATCGTAAGGATTGAATGAGATGATTATGGAAAGTGTGTGGCCCCATAGGTGTTCCCTCTGTGGTGACCCTGCTTTCCTTCCTGTGTCTCCAGACCCTTCCTCTTTGGACATGGCACCGTCCCTGTTCCCCCTTGGTGTTGTGGATGGAACTCAGTGCCCTTGATGAGGCCTGAGTCATCCGAGTTCTGGCCTCATAATTTGTTGGAGCTGAGAAAATATGAGATGATTGTTAGCAGCCCCTGTGGTGCTGTGTGTGAGGGAAGGCAAGCCCCTGACTGGTGGTGTAGGAGCTCAGGGGAAGGCGGGGCACTGTGGAGTGGGCCTTCAGTCATAGAAAAAAAAAAAAAAAGAGGGGAGTCCAGAAGTTTCCCATTCACTGGCCACAGCCTGGAATATTTGAAGCTAATAGGCTGGAGGAAGCTGGAGTGAGCTGCCCAAACCAAAGGTAAGGTCAGGACTGCTGGGCTGGGGGCAGAATAGTAGGTGAGCTGGAGTGAGGAACTCTCAGTTGCTTGGAATGAGACTAGCCTAGTGAGTACAAGGTTAGGCGATGGAGCCAGGAAGAAGCCCCTGGAGGGAAGAGTGGAAGGAAGAGAAGCAGAGCAGAGGAGAGAACCCCAGGGCGCTGCCACAGGCCAGGGGAGGCAACAGGAGGGCAAGTAAAATCCTCCACCTCAGGCACTTGCAAGAGCAAGACAATGTGTTCCCTTTCTGGAAACTGCTGAGAGCAGGGCACATTCTGTGATGAGGGCCAATGAATTCTAACAGGATTTTCCCCTCAGGAAGATGGATCTGTTTGAGTCGTGGTCTGATGAAAAGCTCTGGAAGCTCGTAACCCTGGGGAAGGTGGAGAAGTTCTCGTATGGCCAGCTGGTCTTAAAAGACTTCATAGAATCACCCTCCATCATGTTTGTCTGCAAGGTGAGAGGTCTAGGATGGGGGAGGGTGGAAGCTGGGAAGGCATGCCTAGTATAATGTCCTGTGGCCACACAGGCAGGGTCTGACCGCTGTTCTGCAACACCTCCTTCTCTGAGCTTCTATGTGTTAGCTGCAAAAGGCATACCACACTGTTTGGGCTCCCTCCTTCCGAGGGTTGCTGTGAACTTTGGGACACACAGCTGTTATATTAGAAAGAGGGCCACAGGGGTACCTGCTCCTTAAGTTCATATACATGCTTATTTATATACAGATACATACTTAAATTATGCATTTTGGCCCTTGAATCTTAGTGACGCCAGGCGAGTTTTAAAAATTATAATTTTTACTGATTTGAAGGGGCACATGTACCCCAATGTTTATAGCAGTGCTATCAACAATAGCTAAATTATGGAAAGAGCCCAGCTGTCCATCCACTGATGAATGGATAAAGAAGATGTGGTATATATACGCAATGGAATACTACTCAGCAATGAAAAAGAATGAAATCTTGCCATTTGCAACAATGTGAATGAAATTGGAGGGTATTTTGCTAAGCGAAATTAGTCAGTCAGAGAAAGACAAATATACGATTTCACTGATGTGGATTTTGAGAAACTTAACAGATGAACATAGGGGAAGGGAAGGAAAAATAAGATAAAAACAGAGAGGGAGGTAAACCATAAGAGACTCTTAAATACAGACAACAAACTGAGGATTGCTGGGGGTAAGGGGGTGGGTTAAATGGGTGACAGGCATTAAGCAGGGCACTCTTTGGGATGACCACTAGGTGTCATATGTAAGAGATGAATTACTGGGTTCTACTCCTGAAGCCAAGACTACACTGTATGTTGACTAACTTGAGAATAAAAAAATAAATACATAAAATCATAATTTTTAAATTATAGAAGTGATATGACCACAGCATAAAACAGAGTTCTGGAAAGAGGGAAGAAATCACGCATGAGCTCATCACCTCAGAGTAGATTTTCAGAAGCAGAATTGCATGGTATCATCATTTTTATGAATCTTGGAATAAGTTACTCTCCAAAAAGATCCACTTTATCTAACTTCCAGCTGTGCACACCTTTGCCAGTGCCACACACCTCTGCCAAACTTGCCAGGCATTCTTTCAAAAGTCTTTTTTTTTTTTTTTTTTAAAGTGTGCCCAGCGTGGAGCCCAGTGTGGAACTTGAACTCACGACTCTGAGATCAAGACCTGGGCCTAGATCAAGAGTTGGACACTTAAATGACTGAGCCACCCAGGTGCCCCTCAACATTTTTCTTTTACATTTTTTTTAACGTTTTATTTATTTTTGAGAGAGACAGAGACAGAGTGCGAGCGGGGGAGGGGTAGAGAGAGAGGGAGTCACAGAATCTGAAGCAGGTTCCAGGCTCCAAGCTGTCGGCACAGAGCCTGATGCAGGGCTCGAACTCACGAACCGAACCATGAGATCATGACCTGAGCCAAAGTTGGACGCTTAACCGACAGAGCCACCTACGCGCCCCATCAATTTTATAATGCCACCTTATTGAGGATTTAATTTACATTTTTCCTGATTCCTAGTGAGATTACTCATGTTTGTTTACTGTCTGAATTTTGTCTTTTGTGAATTGCTTTTTGTCTTGTGCCAACTTCTGTGTTGGTTGATAATAAAAAGAAAATCTAACATTTATTGAGTGCATACTATGTCCCAGGTTGTGTGCTTCGAATGCTTTATTTCATTTTGGCCTCACAGCAGCCCAATGGAGGTTGGTAGTGTTGCTATTCCCATCGTACAGAGGTGGAAACTGAGGCATAGGAAGGTGAAGTGGCTCCTCCAAGATCACATAGTCGATGAGGGGCAGAAGCCAGGTTCAATACAGATCTGTCTGACTATCCAAAGCTCTTCTCAGGAGCTGGGATTTGCAATTTGAGTCGATCTTTCTGTCAGTTGTTGACTCTGCTCAACCCCTCAGTAGTTTTCATGATCACCATGAGAACTACCATTTTTTTGAGGCCCTTTGCTCCTGTGCCACGGGTTCTACTAGTATTGTTAATTTTTGTTTGTTTATTTTGGAACAGGTAATACATGCATATGGTTTGAAATTCAAAAGGTTTAAAAGAGTAATGTTTCCCTCTCACCTCTTTCCCCCTGCCACCTAGTATTCCTCCCCAGAGACAGTCATTGTCACTGCTTTCTCATGTGTCTGTCCTGCATCTATTCTTTGTGTATAGAGGCAAATGCATGTGTATATTTTTTCCTTGTTTTCATAAATGACGTCGAATTATGCAGGCTGTTCTTCACTTTGCTGTTTCAAGAGTGTTTCTGTAGATTGTTCCATATCAGTACATAAAGAACCCACTTGTTCTTTTTTACCACTTGTGCAGGGTTTCACTGTATGCTTGTACTTGAATTTATCTAACCAGTTCCTTATTGATGGATATTTAGGTTGCCCCAATCTTTTGCTATTTCAAACAGTGTTTTGATGAATAACTGTGTACATAGTACCATTTCACTATAGCTCTATCAGGAAGATATTTATTATAATAATAATTATTATTATTAATTTGGGAGAGAGAGTCCACAAGTAGGGGAGAGGGGCAGAGAGAGAGAGAGGGAGGATGTTAAGCGGGTCCATGCTCAGTGTGGAGCCCAATGCAGGGGTTGATTCCACGACCCTGGGATCATGGCCTGAGCCAAAATCAAGAGTTGGATGCTCAACTGACTGAGCCACCCAGGCGCTCCTGAGGAAGATATTATTATTCCAAGTTTACAAATGAGGAAGTTGAGGTTAAGATACCTTAAGAAAGGCCATCCAAACTTTTAGTATCTCCCATATATCTGTTGCTCATATTAAGCTAGCAGACATTTGTTGAGTTTGTGCAAAGGTTGATTCATGCTCTGGAGGGATATGAAGATGGAAAAGACTGTTTCTCTCTGTTTATATGTCTCTTCCATTAGGTTCTGAGCAGAGACAAAATTGTCTATGCCAACTACCAAGTGATTAGCACAAACTTTTTGAGTTCTAGGGACTCAAGAGGGGGAATCTCTCTTAAGGCTGGAGGTTGTAAGGAGGGCTTCCTGAAGGAGGTGAGGCAGGAGTTGAGCCTTGAAGTATTGGGCAGTTAAACAAAAGAAGGGGGCAAGATTGGTTGTGTGCTGGAGCTGGCTCTTACTGGGCTGTGAGAGCTGATTAAGTTTTCAGGAATTTTCCAAGATAATAAATACAATAGTTATTAAAAATGAAATTACATAGGGGTGCCTGGGTGGTTTAGTCAGTTAAGCATCTGACTCTTAGTTTTGGCTGAGGTCATGATCTTATGGTTTGTGAGAGTGAGCCCCACGGTGGGCTCTGCACAGACAGTGTGGAGCCTACATGGGATTCTCTCCTTCCCTATCTCTACCCTCCTCTGCTCACACACACACTCTCTCTCTCAGAATAAATAAATAAACTTTAAAAAATTAAAATAAACTATTCATCATAGATTCATCAGAGAAGTTACATTGTTGATGAACAAGCAACATTCTGGTATGTGTAGCACTAAAACTAAAGAAGGTTTCCATTTAATGAACATAATTTATACAAAGGTGAGAAGTAGTTTGCCAGTAGATTACAAACTATTCTTAATAATATTAAATATATCGGGGGGCTGGTTCAGTTGGTTAAGCATCTGACTTCTGCTCAGGTCATGATCTTGTGGTTTGTGCGTTCCAGCCCTGCATCAGACTCTGTGCTGACAGCTCAGAGCCTGGAGCCTGCTTCGGATTCTGTGTCTCCCTCTCTCTCTGTGCCCCTCCCCCACTTGCACTCTGTCTCTCTCTGTCTCTTAAAAATAGACACTAAAAAAGACTTTTTAAAAATGTATTGGGAGAAGTGTGGATTGGATGCAACTTAACTTGTCAAATCACAGTTGACTTGTGACCATAGATTGGCCCTGGTTACAAGAATTCAGCCAGAGCCCACAACAGTCTTCTGTGAGAATCCATTAGCTATATGCAAACTCTTTAAAAAATTTTTATTTTAAGCAGGCTCCACACCCAATGTGGGGCTCGAACTCAGGACCCTGAGATCTAGAGCCGCATGCTCTACCAACTGAGCCAGTCAGGCACCCTTATATATAGGAACTTTCAATAAGAGTACAGTATATTTTATTATTTCTAAATTGTGTGTAACACACCCTTTATAAGAGTAAGATTTATAGACATGCATACATTTTTCCAGAGAGCCGATTATTAAACTTATCACTAGGGGTGTGTTTGTGTTGTTAATTTTGGGTTCAGTCCCAGAGTAGGGAGTCAAGACTAGCTTAACATAAGCAGAAGGGGAGTTATTGCAGGATGTTGAATGGCTAACAGATTTACTGGTGAGGGGGAGGCCTGAAGGAACAGAACTTCAACTGAACATGACCCCCACGTGACCCCAAGTCAGAGTCCAGAACTGGACAGTCACAGGTGCTGCTGCTCCTGCCACATTCAGGAAGCCACGTCCGTAGCCACTGCCTCCACAAACACAGTAGATATCCTGCAGTCCAAAACCAAGCCTTGCCCAAGTGCATCTGGGCAGTGGAACCCAAATAACTTCTTAGGTGCGAGGGGGCTTCGGAGATGTTTGGGAGTGTTTGGCTTGCAGCCTCTACACTATAAGGGATTGGATGCACAGGATCTGACCCAAAGGATGGTCATGTGAGGAGAGCAGGGAGAACCTAGAAGAGAGAATGGTAGTGCCAAACCCTGAAGGCCAGCCTGAATATTTTGCAGTTCCTCCTCCTCCCTGACATCTGCAAGACTTGCTCTAATCAAATAATTACATCTTGGCCGGCAGAAAGTTCTTAGTCTGTGTTAGCCTCCATTTCTTTGTCCATAAGACAGAATGAACTACTTACCTCATAAAGTCTGTTATAAGGATGAGAGTTAGTCTAGCCCAGATTTACTCGGTTCACATTCATCCTCGAGTTCAGTGGTTCTAAGTATTGTCACTGAATCAGCAGCATCTGTATCACCTGGGAAGTTACTAACAATGCAGATTCTCAGGACTACCCAAGAGCTGTTCAATCCAAAACTCAGAGGTGGTGGCTCAGTAATCTGTCTTGACAAGCCTTCCAGGTGATTCTGATGCACATTAAACGTGGAGAACTCTGACTTAAGGAAAGAGTTTTTCCAGATTTGAGTAAGCATGAAGAACACTTAGGGGGCTTCCTAAAAAGGCAAATTTCTGCCAGACCCCAGAGATTCTTATTCATTAACCTGGCCATCTGCATTTGAATAAGCGTAGAGAGGGTGAATCTAATGCAGGCGCTCTTGAACTTCATTCTGAGAAAAATAATGCAGATGTTACAAAGTGACAGCAAGGAGGGAGCATCTTGGCTGGTAGGTGAGTTTGATCTGTCCTTTACAGTGTTTTATTGAAAGTTGATTTAATCGTTATTGTGACGATTGTAAATAAAATTTCGGATTTCTGGCTTCTTTTGAATATTCAGAAGATCAGGCAACACCAGGCTGTATTGTGATGTGGCCCCCTCTGGCTGGAGTTGAAAAGCACCTGCCCTTTCTAAAGGGATTGCTCTTTTGTCCCATTTTCATTTCCTGCCAGGCCAGCTGCTAGAACATTCATTCATCTGAGACTGGGAGGTCCCGACCCCTGTAGTTCACGAATATGGCCACTGGAGGGTGATAGCAGGGAGGGGCCTGGGTGTCCTGGGGACCTGGGAAAGTTAGGGAAGGTGATTTCCTATTGGCTTAGAAAACATAGTTAATGCCCATAACCAATTCATTTGGAACAATTTATCATTTGGGGACACATGGTGAAATTGTTTTCTACACAGGTACAGATGGGGTTAAACACCCACGAGAGCCTGAGAAGAAAATGTTCACCTGTGTTTCTCTGGCACCTGTAGTCCTTGTTGATAAATGTTGAGTAAATGTTCACTAAGCCTCCAAGACCAACACCTGGCATATCATAAGGGCTTAATAAATGTCTTATCCCTTCTCTTTCCTCTTCAACAGTAGTTGAGCTTGAACCTTAAGTATAATGTGTCTCTTACAGTTCCTACTAAAAAAAGGTAATGTTTTATAAAGATATGAAATAAAAAAGAAAATGACATATCTTTTCTACCAGATTAGAAAAAATAAAAAAGATTGTGAAAACCCAGCTTTCAATGTAATACAAAGACACAACAGGCTCTGTTATACACTGTTGGAGAGAGTGTAAACTAACATTTCTGCAAGGCAGTTTGGCAATGTGTGTCAACATTTAAAACATACATGCTTGTAGGAAACAATCCCAAAGGATAATCAAACATGCACATTATATTAGGATAAACAAGGTTTTGTTGCAATTCTAAGCAATCCTCAAATCTCAGTGGATTAACTAACAAAGATGCATTCCTTCGTCCCCACTGCTTGATCAGCAGGAGGTCTTGCTTTCTGTGGTCACTCAGGGACCCAGGCCACTGGCGACTATCTTCACCTATGCTTCCATGGTCCATAGGACAGGG
Organism: Panthera leo; assembly: GCF_018350215.1. NCBI lineage: Eukaryota > Metazoa > Chordata > Mammalia > Carnivora > Felidae > Panthera > Panthera leo. The sequence continues at coordinate 23,249,636 of NC_056681.1, read as the reverse complement.
GAAGGTAATGTTGAGAATCAAGCATGGGCTGTTAACGTTTCCACTCACATTATCAGAGTCACTTTGCTTAGGAAAGTGGCCAATGCAAGTAAGAAGGCCATATCTGATTTAAAAAAAAAAAACAATCCTGACTTATGCTTAGGGGGAGAACTTGAGATTTGTGAACTAAATGACCACTCTAGGCATTAAGATGTGTGTACAAGATTATCAGTTACAGTTGCTGTCACAGAAACCCAACTGCAGTGGCTTAGTGAATAGTAATTTCCTTTTGTCTTGCAGTAGAGAGGCTAGAATTAAGCAATCCAGGGCTAGAACAGCTGTTTGGGGAAATCTTCAAGACCCCAGTTCCCTTCTAGCATCTCCCCTCATCGTCCACAGCATATAGCTTTCATCCTAATGGTCACGATGTGACTATTTCACCTCCAGCCATCACATATGAGTTTTATGCAGAGGTAAGGGGGAAGGACAACCACAGGTTTCCAGGGAGTTTTATCCATCAGCCTTCCACTTATATGTCAGTAGCCAGAATGGGGTCACTGCTACCCCCAGTGCAGGAGAGTTTGGAAAGGCGGTGAGTTTTGTAAACTGGAGATTTTACTGTCCTGAACAAGATCAGAATTATATATATAATACTGACAGAAAGAACTGAATATTAATCTTCAAAAATATTTCCTTGAGGTGTAACATGTGTGCGATAAAGAAATCTAAACTTTACAGCTTAGTGAATTGTTATATATGTATATATCTGTGTAAGCATCACCCAAATCAAGATAGAGATCATTTCTAGTACCCTAGAAAGCTCCCTTGTACACTTTCCCAGGCAAACTCCCACCCCCCCAACCAAAGATAACCACAAAGTCAGAAGATTACTTTTGACTGTTCTTTTTTAAAAAATTTTTTTAACATTTATTTATTTTTGAGAGACAGAGACAGAGCATGAGCAGGGGAGGGGCAGAGAGAGAGAGGCACAGAATCTAAAGCAGGCTCCAGGCTCTGAGCTGTCAGCACAGAGCCCAACGCGGGGCTCAAACCCACGAACTGCAAGATCATGACCTGAGCTGAAGTCGGACACTTAACTGACTGAGCCACCCAGGCGCCCTTTTACCTATTCTTGAACTTCATATAAATGAAATCATACAGAAAGTGTTCTTTGTGTCTGACTTCTTTTGCTCAACTAGTTCCTATTTTAAATTGTATGTAAGTTATGGCATACATAGAATGATATGCAATCACTAAAAATAATAATGTTACCATATTACTTGGCATGAAATGATGTCCTTGATATATTATTGAGTTCTTAAAAAAGGTTACAATGATCTATTTACATAAAGAGACTCATTTATGAAAAAAAATACTAATGTATTATGTTTACAGAGAAAAGTTTGAAACAATATTCACCAAAATGCTACTTGTTATTTCTGGGTGTTAGGATGAAAATAGTTTTGACTTTCTTTATGCTCTTCTGTTTGGTTTGAATATTTTTAAAACTTAATTTTGGAATGGTTTTAAATTTATAGAAAATTTGCAGGAACAGTGCAAAGAATTCCTGTATAAACTTCATCCAGATTCACCAATTGCTAACATTTTGCCACATTTGCTTCTCTCTCTCTCTCTCTCTCTCTCTCTCTCTATTTCTCTGCCTGAATCATTTGAGAGTTAAATATCATTTGTTATACTCACTTACCCCTATATACTTAAGGGATTATTTTCTTTAAAAAAATTTTTTAATGTTTATTTATTTTTGAGAGAGAGTGACAGAGCATGAGTGGGAGAGGGTCAGAGAGAGGGGGACACAGAATCGAAAACAGGCTCCAGGCTCTGAGCTGTCAGCACAGAGCCTGACATGGGGCTCAAAATCACAAACTATGAGATCATGACCTGAGCCGAAGTCGGACACTCAACCGACTGAACCACCCCTTAAGTGATTATTTTCACCCAACTGTCCCAATCATATTCTCTATGGTGATTTTTCTCCCAATGCCAACATTTATTTAGTTCTTATGCCTATTTAGCTATTTGAACTTGTGATGAGTACATAACATTTTCATTAAAAAAAAGAAGGAAAGAAAAAAAGAAAAAGGAACCCGAAACCACTTGCATTAAGCCAAGTAAACTGGGGGTAAGATGCAATAGAGAGAGCTTATCTTCAAAGCCTGGCCTGCCTGGAGCCTCAGGAGTTAGCCCCATTGTTAGTGTCCCTTGATGTTTCCAGGGCAGCTGTGAAGTCCTGCGTCTGATAGACCTTGGGACCTCGCCTTTCTACTACAAGTGGATCTGGCAGCATCTGGAGCTGATAGACGACACATCTCTGAAGACCCACCTCAATGGTAACTGGCAGCTGCGCACAGCAGGGGGCGCCTGGGCCCTTCTGCTTCCAGTTCTCAGCCCATAGAATCTTAGACCTCTAGAGCTAGAAAGGCCCTGCAGGATGTCTGGTTTGATCCCCTCTTCTCCCAGCTGTGCAAACGTGGCCCACATGGCCCTGCCAGGAGAGGCTCCTGCCCCCCCTCCAGCTCCTCCTTTTTAGGCTTTCCCTTTGAGGGAGAGGGGTGGAAAGGAGCCTGGAGCTTGACTGAGCTGGGTTTGAATCTCACTGATTAGCTGAGTGACTCTGATGAGTACTTAAAGGGTCTAGGCCTGGTTTCTTCATATCTGTCATGGTAGTGTCATGGTTAGGAGCATAGACCCGGGAGCCAAACTGCTTGTGTTTGAATCCAGGGTCCTCCTCTTATGGGCTGTGTGATACTGGGCAAGTGACTGTGTCCCTGTGGATCAGTTCCCTCAGACTCTATAAAACAAGTTCATAGGCTTGTTATGAAATTAAGCAAATGGATATATAAAGCTCTTAGAACACTTCCTGCATTAGTGTATAGTAGATGTTTGTTATCTTTATCACAGGGGTTACTAGGGAAGCTGAATCAGATTGTGTATGGACAGGGCCTGTTAGTGCTCAGGAAATGTCATTTCTCTTCTCATGTCAGTTTTTTTCCCTCTCTTTTCCACTGCCAATCCACCAGAGAAAAAGCTGCATCCCATAACATTTTTTACCCAAAATTTATTTTTTGTGGCAAAATACACATAGCATAAAATTTTCTGAACCATTTTTAAACATACAATTCAATGGTATTAAATATCTTCATAATATTGTACAGCCACCACCACCATCCATTTCTTTAACTTTTTTCATTTTGTAAAACTGAAACTATACCTACTAAACAATAACTGATCGTTTCCTCCTCCCCCTAGCCTCTGGCAACCACCATTCTACTGTCTATCTTTATGCTTTCGACTACTCTAAGTGCCTCATATAAGTGGAAGCATACAGTTTTTGTCTTTTTGTGATTAGCTTATTTCACTTAGCATAATGCCCTCAAGCTTCATCTATATTGTAGTGTGTCAGAATTTCCTTCCTTTTTAAGCCTGAATAATATTCAATTGTATATATATATATATCACATTTTGTTTATCCATTCATCCATCGATGGACACTTGAGTTACGTCCACATTTTAGTGAATAGTGAATAATGAGCATGAGTGTACAGTTATCTGAGACCATTTTCTTTTGAATATACATCCGGAAGTGGAATTGCTGGGTCATATGGTAATTCCATTTTTAATCTTTTTAAGGAATCTCCATTCTGTGTTCCATAGTGGCTGCACCATTTTACATTCCTGCCAACAATGCACAAGTGTTCCAATTTCTCCACATCTTCAGCAGCACTTGTTTTTTTCTGGGTTTTTTTAATGTTTATTTTTGAGAGAGAGAGAGAGAGAGAGAGTGCACATGCATGCACACAGGGAAGGGGCAGAGAAAGAAGGAGAGAGAGAATTCCAAGCAGGCTCTGTACTGTCAGCACAGAGCCTTACACAGGGCTGGAACTCACAAACCATGAGATCATGACCTGAACTGAAATCGAGAGTTGAATGCTTAACCAACTGAGCCACCCAGGTGCCCCTCTTTGTTGTTGTTGTTTTTTTAAATGATATTGATCCTAATGGATATGAGATAGTATCTTGGTAGTTTTGATTTGTATTTCCCTACTAATTATTATTATCATTTTTTATGTGTTTATTGTCCATTCATATATCTTCTTTGTAGAAAAGTCTATGCAAGTTCTCTGCCCATTTTAAAATCTGCTTGTCTGTTTTTTTGTTAAGTTTTAGGAATTTCCTGTATATTCTGGATATCAATCCCTTATCAGTTATGTGGTTTACAAATATTTTATCTCATTCCATGGACTGCCTTTTTACTCTGCTGATATTGTCTTTTGCACAAATTTTTTACATTTTCATAAAGTCCAATTTGTCCATTTTTTTCTTTTATTGCCAGTGCCTTTAGTATGTATCCAAGAAATCACTGCCAAATCCAATGTTGTGATGCTTTTGCCCTATGTTTTCTTTTGAGAGTTTTATAGTTTTAGGCCTTACATTTAGGTTTTTGATCCATTTTGAGTTAATTTTTATATGTGGTATGAGGTAAGCGTCTAAATTCATTCTTGTGCATGTGGATATTCAATTTTCCCAGCACCATTTATTGAAAAGACTGTTCTTTCCCCCATTGAATAGTCTTGGCACCCTTGGCTAAAATCATTTGACCATATATCTGAGGGTTTATCTCTGGGCCTTTATTTCATTCTTTTGGCTTATATGTCTGTCTTTATGCCAATACTACACTGCTTTGATTACTGTAGTTTTGTAGTAAGTTTTGAAATCAGGAAGTGTGAGCCCTTCTGCTTTGTTCTTTTTCAAAATTGTTTTGGCTATCTGGGGTCCCTTGAGATTTCATATGAATTTTAGGATGAGTTTTTTATTTCTGCAAAAAAGTCATTGGGATTTTTTTAAAAAAAATTGAGAGAGAGAGAAAGCACAAGCAGGAGAGGTGCAGAGAAAGAGGGGGACAGAGGATCTGAAGTGGGCTCTGTGCTGAGAGCAGAAAGCCTGATGCAGGGCTCGAACTCATGAACCATGAGATCATGACCTGAACCAAAGTTGGATGCCTAACCGACTGAACCACCCAGGTGCCGTGTCATTTGGGTCATTGGCGTTTCAACAGGGATTGCATTGAATCTGTACCTCCATCTGAGTGGTATTGAAATCTTAACAGTACTCAGTCTTCCAACCCATAAACATGCATTGTGTTTCCATTTATTATACCTTGATCTTCAGAGTTCTTTCTTTGTGCATCTCTGTGCTCTCTGGTACTCTGCTTTGTGAACTCTTGCTGTCTTGTCCTCCCTAGATTCTCAGTTCTGTCTCATCAATTCAGGGAAACTTATGGGATCCACCTGGGTTCCCCCTCCCTGCAACATGGCCCAGAAAACCTCCAAAAGCTCTAGGCAGTAAACTAGGGCAATAGTAGGGCTCACCCCATTTGTTTTCTATCTTACAGGGATGATTGTTCTTCATGGCCTGATGCCCAATATCTTGAAAGCCATTTTTTTCATACATTTATGCTGGTTTTTTAAAGTAGTTTCAGGTGGGAGAGTAAGTCTAGTCCTTGTTAATTCATTTGGCTGGAAGCAGAAGTCTAGATCTGTGTTTCTTTCTCTTTTTTTTTTTTTTATATCTGTGTTTCTTAATAGCTGAGTTTTATCCTACTGTATGTATATACCACAATTATTAAAGCAATGACCTTTTACAGATATTTTGAGTTATTTCCAATTTTTCACTATTACCCTAATGTGGTGAATTTCATCGTGTATTTATCTTTGCATATGTGTACAAGGCAACATTGTATAAAATCTTAGAATTACTGAATCGAGTAATTGATCCAGTGCATGCTGGCCATGCACACTTAAAATATTGATAGATATTGACAAAAAAGCCTTGTAAAAAGGTTTATTCAGGGCTTTTTGTATGTTCTCTGCTAATCTAGGCCTATTCTTTATAGGTTTTGGAATTATTTCTATTAACATTAATTTTAATAGTTGACTCTAACACTGAAGATCTGTTTTTATTTTGTTATTAAAATTTTTTAAAATGTTTATTTACTTTTGAGAGAGCACGCATTCGAGAGCATACAGAGAAGGAGACAGAGGATCTGAAGTGGGCTCTGTACTGACAGCAGAGAGCCCCATGCCGGGGTTGAACCCATAAACCAACTGTGAGATCATGACCTGAGCTGAAAGTCAGCTGCTTAACTGACGGAGCCACCTAGGCACCCTTAATATATATATATGTTTATTTAAAAAGTTTTTAATGTTTATTTTTATTTTATTTTTCAGAGAGAGAGAGAGAGAGAGAGAGAGAGAGAGGTGGTGTGGGGGGAGGGGCAGAGCCCAAGCAGGGGAGGGGCAGAGAGAGAGGGAGGGAGATACAGAATCCAAAGCAGGCTCCAGACTCTGAGCTGTCACCAGAGACCCTGACGTGGGGCTTGAACTCACAGACTGCGAGATCATGACCTAAGCTCAAGTCAGATGCTTAACCGACTGAGCCACCCAGGCGCTCCTCATGTTTATTTATTTTTGAGAGAGGGATAGAGTGCACACACATGCGAGTGCACATGTGTGCAAGTTGGGGAGGGGCAGGGAGAGAGGGGGACAGAGGATCCCAAGTGGGCTTCATGCTGACAGCGGAGAACCTGATGTGGGACTTGAACTCACCAGCTGTGAGATTATGACCTGATCCAAAGTCAGAGGCTTAATCGACTGAGCCACTCAGGTGCCCTAGGAGATCTATCTTTAAAATCAAAGTTACAGATATTTAATTTTCAAACAATAAAATGCACACATTTTAAATGTGTAGTTCAATGAATTTTGACAAATTTATATTTGTGGTAATTGCGACAGTCAAGTTACAGAACATTTCCATCCCCCCAAAATTTCCCTTGTGTCCTTTCCCAGTAAATTCCTACCCTTCATCTCGACCCTAGGTGACCACTGATCTGCTTTCTATTGCAATAGGTTAGATCTATCTTTCCTAGGGTTTCATATAAATGGAACCATACAATATGTACTCTTTTGTGCCTAGCTTCTTTTCATTCAGCATTGTGTTCTGAGTAGTTGGTTTCCTCCTTTTTATTTCTGAGTAGTATTCTCTTGGTGATCTTGTTAACTCTCATAGAGGGGATATTAAGTGCACTGTGCAGGGTGTAGCACATACTTTATCTAATTCTTTTTTTTTTTAATTGTTTTAAATGTTTATTTTTGAGAGTGAGAGAGACAGAGTGTGAGTGGGGAGGGGCAGAGAGACAGAGACAGAATCTGAAGCAGGCTCCAGGCTCTGACTTGTCAGCACAGAGCCTGACGTTGGGCTTGAATCATATGGGCACGTATGGGCATGACCATAAGACCATGACCTGAGCTGAAGTCGGATACTTCACCGACTGAGCCACCCAGGCGCTCCTATCTGTAATTCTTATAATAATCCTATGAGGGTGCTGGAAAATTACCTCATCCAAGATTCTATGGCTCGTCATTTATTTATCTTTTATTGCTGCCTCTGTCCCCAGTCCCAGATAAATACGATCATATGATCTGTTAGTGGAAAGACAGAAGCTGTTCTTTTTTTTTTTTTTTTTTTTTTAAGAGAAAGAGAGCACAAGTGAGCAAGGGGAAGAGAGAATCAGTCCCACAAGAGGCAGAGTGGGAGAGAGAAAGAGAAGGAGAAGAAGGGCTTGCATTTACCCAATGTGGAACTCATGTTCACCTGATGTGGAGCTCCAACTCTTGAACCATGAGATCATGACCTCAGCCAAAGTCAGATGCTTAATGGACCGAGCCACCCAGGCCCCCTTGTAAAGACATGAGATTTAAATCAGGTAGATTTGAGTTCAGTTCTAAGCTTCAGCCCTTTCCTGGGTGACCTCAACTCTCTGCTGTTCATTTTTTTTTAAAGTTCATTTATTTATTTTTGAGAGAGAGTGTGCACGTGCATGAGTGAGCAGGGCAGGAGCAGAGAGAGGGCAAGAATCCCAAGCAAGCTCTGCTGATAGCATGGAGCCAGACGTGGAGCTCGATCCCATGAAGTGTGAGATCATGACCTGAGCCAAAAATCATGAGTCAGATCCTCAACCGACTGAGCCACCCAGGTGCCCCATCTCTGCTGATAATTTTATTTCTTAAATGGAGCCAGTGACAGTTGTCTGGATGTAATGTATGTGCAGGCTCTGCTAAGGGCCTGGCACAAAGGGACAATACATGGAGACCACAGTATTTTCTATTTTCCTTAATTTCCCCATGTACCAGGCAAGCCAGGCAGGTGAGGATGGTATACCTTTCACCATCATCAGCAAAGCCCTCCTATATGCAAAGACCCATTAATGTGTTTTTCTGTGCTTTCTCTAACAGAACCTTCTCCTGTGGAGAGATTTAAGGAATTCCAGATAAAATCATATCCTGTACAGGACTTTAGTACTCTGAAACTTAAGCACCTCCAGAAAGCCTGGGAGCAACAGGGGTCCAGCTTCAGTAGGAGGATTAAAACCTCAGGAAATACTCTTCCAAAGACCTTGGGCCCGAAGATCAAGTAAGCTTAGCACTTGGCAGATAGAAGGACCCAGATTCTGGTTGCAAAGGAAGATAGAACTTGAAAGGACAGAATGTCAGGGATACTGAAGAGGGGCTGGCGGTAGCAGGCATAGCTCGAGCACAAAGATTGGGGTATATACGGAAGGAAGCCTATAGAAGTGCTTGATTGGAGACCCAGGAGCTGCATTCTCTGCCTGTAACCCATAGGGCCATTTTAGGTGGTCAGCTACTTCATTTCTCAGGGAACCTATTTGAGGAAGAAGGGGCAGGACAGATCTGGCTCTGATATTCTGTCTGCGTGTCACTGGATCTTTTTGTTTTATTGTGTTTTTGTTTTGTTTGGTTTTGTTTTTGAGAGAGAGAACGCTCCAGAGTGAGTGTGGGCATGTGCACGCAAGATGGGGAGGGAGAGAGGGAGAGAGAGAATCCCAAGCAGGCTCTGCACTGACAGCCTGACTCAGGGCTCAATCTCACAAACTGTGAGATCATGACCTGAACCGATATCAAGAGTTGGATGCTTAACCAACTGAGCCAACCAGGCATCCCTTATTGGCTCTTTTTGACTCTGAGCCTCTTCAGAAAATTCTACCCATCTAAGGGAGGCAGTAGATAAGAGCCTGGGCTTTGGAGTCAGTTCAACCCAGGCTCAAGTCCTGGCTTGGCCACTTATTTTATCTCTGTGTACTTGGGCAAGGGACTTGACCTCTCTAAGCCATAGTTTCCTTTTCTGTAGATAATAGGATTCAAGTCTTGGCGTTGTTGTAAGCCAGCAATTAAATGAGATAATAATAATTATAGCTGACACTTGTAGAATACTCTGTGCCTGGTACTGGATTATCTAATTTAATCCTGACAATAGTTCTATGAATTAAGTGCTGTTATCCATCTCATTTGTCAGGTGAGAAAACCAAGCTACAGGGAGAGATTAAGCTACTTGGTTTGAGGTCATACAGGTAGGAAGTGGCAGAGCCAGGATTCAAACCTGAGCAGCTTATTAGTGCTCAGCCTTGTTTTTTGGTACAACTGTCATGACTGGAATGAGGATGCACGATGAGGGCTGCACTTATGCCTTAACCCAGAGAGGCTGAGGAACAGGAAAGGACACTCAGTGGTACCTGCCTAGAAGCAGCTCAGTGCTGGACCCAGAGCAATATCATACCTCTTCTCCTTCATTAAATATAAAATTAAACCATCACAATTATACTAATAGGAACATCACAACCTCCATGTTGTCCCAAGTACCACTTCACTCAAGTCCTTTGCCTATTAGCATTTCCAGCCCATCTGTCTCCATAAGGAGCATCCCATGACTTCTGAGTTGTTATTCCCTCTGATGGATATTCTTTCTGAGGGAGTCCCAATCCTAATTCTTCGGAAAGTAGGGATTGAACGACCCAGTTCCTCTGCTGTAAATCAGTAAGGGAGAACAGACAGGTTGGACCCAGAAGTGAAAAATAAAGGGCATGCTGGGCATGTGCTACTCATGTATGCATCCTGGGGAGTGAGAACTGTAGGCTGCCTTGTTTATGTGTTGGGTGAGTTTATGAGTTGGGTGACTATATCGGCTATATTCTCAGCCAATAAATAATTATTTTTCCCTGCCTGTAATCCAGATAGCATAGCCTGTCTCTTCCGTCTACCTTGCCCAAGACCAAAGAAAGCACAACAGGATTGCCTGTGTAAAATTAATTCCAGCATGAACAAAATACAGTATCTACAGGCTTCCCAAGGAAACCTGTTAAATAAACAAACAAACAAAGCCATCTCTTTTTGCTTTTCTGCCAAGAAGGACAGCCCCAACCTGTGCTGTGTCCCCAGGGACATAGAGCTTACCCTGTGTCAAAGCAGTCTATTCTATACTGGACACCTCTGACTTAGAAATTTCTTCCTCATGTTGAGCACACGTCAGCCAGCCTGTAATTCTCACCCATCAGGTCTGGCTCAGCTGTATAAGATCAGCAGCCCCTTCTTCCACATAACAGCTTTCAAGTGTTTAAAGGGGTTCTATTTCTTCATCTAAGTCTCCCCACTATTCAGCTTCTCCGGTTCTTGACATAAACTCTTCCAGGGCTTGATTTTGACTTTTCTCACTTTCTGAGGTGGTGTGAATTCTCCAGGAAGGGGAGGTTCTTAAAATGCAGCAGAGTGGGAGCTCACTGTCCAGGACCTCATGAACTGGCTGTGTTACAAATGAATCCTCTTTAACAAGTTGTCAAATTTCAGATCTAGGCATCCACATTCCCTCAAATGTCCCATGATCAATACTGAGTATGGTGAACTCCCTGAGGAGGCTGCAGTGGGCACCTACATCAAGATCCACACTGTAGAGGAAGGAGAAACTGTGGTAAGTGTGCAGAGAGCCTCATTCATGTGGGCTGGAGTGTTAAGTAATAGCAGTAAAGGTTTAAAAACATTCCACTCTATATTTGGTGATGTTAAGGAGTATTTTTGACTTTTTTAGAGATGATAACGGTATTATGGTTATGTTTTTTTAAGACTCCTTGTTTTTAGGAGATATGTACCAAAATACTTACAGATAAAATGATATGACATCTGTGACTTGTTTTAAAATAATCCAGGAACAAGCCAAGTAGTCCTCTCTTACCACTCCTGTTCAACATTGTACTGGAAGTTCTAGCTAGAGCATTAAGACAAGAAAAGGAAATCAAACATATTTGGGGAGGAAGAAATAAAACTGTCTTTGTTTGCAGGTGTTTGATTGTCTATGTAGACAATTCCAAAGAATCAAAAAACAAAATGAAAAAGTCCTCCTGAAGTGAATAAATGATTATAGCAAGATCACAAGGTGTAAGTCAATGAACATTGAAATTTGAAATTAAAAACACAATACCATTTATAGTAACACCAAAAATGAAATACTTAGGTATAAATCTAACAAAATATGTTCAGGGTCCATATGCAAAAAAAAAAAACCCTTTATTGATTATAATGAAAAAATTCAAAGAAGATTTAAATAAATGGAGGAATATTCTATGTTCATGGATTGGAAGATTCTATTGTTAACATGTTAGTTCTTCCCAACTTGATGTATAGATTCAATACAATCCAGGCCAAAACCACAGCAAGTTATTTTGTGGACATTGACAAACTCATTATAAAATTTGTATGTTAATATACAAGTTAATATAAGCAAACTGATAGGTCCATACAATGAAATATTGTTCATAGATAAAAATAAATGAACTATCAAGCTATGAAAAGACATGGAGGAAATCTAAATGGCTATTTTAAGTGAAATAAGTCCTGTATGAAAAGATTAAGTATTCTATATTCCAATTGTATGACATGCTGGAAAAGGGATAACTATAGAGATAGTGATCAGTGGTTGCCAGAGGTTTGGAGTTCAGGGAGAGGGATGAATAGGTAAAGCACAGAGGATTGTTAGGACAGTAAAATTATTCTGTATGAAACCATAATGTTGGGTACAAAACCTTAAGCATTTGACAAGATCCATAGAACTTTACAGCACAGAGCGTGAAGCTTAATGTATACAGTTTGTGAAAACAACAGCAAAAAAGTTATTTAGGAGGCAGAGGATCCCATGAGGGAATGCAGACTATGACCAGAGAATCTAATGGTATTACAAACATGTGAAAAAACCTCAGGAAGAGGGTGGGAGAAAAAGGTGCTGACCTATGTAACGTTGGAGGTAACTGGGTTCTGTGAGATGGAAAGCTGAAGAAATCGCACATGAGCACTGTACTCTAGTTGATAAAGTTATTACCCATGGGTGGATGCTTAACAGTTCTGATACTGTGTACTGAAATGGATCAATTCAGTAAGTGAATGGCAGATCATGGCAGCCAGATTTCTCACCACTGGAGTAGAAATTTACAGATAAACAAGGAGGAGGCTAGAATGATCCATGTGGTAATGGATTAGTTGAAGACATTAGTATGAACCCCTATGTAGCTGAATATAAATACAGATGGTTACAGTGGAAATATTTATAGATATGTGTATCAATATGTATCTTTTGGTCTGTCAGCTGACAGGGCCTAAAAGAAATGATACTCCAGTAGCCGTGAGCACTCCTAGCACCCTGATCTTGGTTTCTAATACCATTCTTTATTAAGAGGAACAAAGTTTTGGGGCACCTGGGTGACTCAGTCAGTTAAGCATCTGACTTTGGCTCAGGTCATGATCTCATGGTTTGAGGATTTGAGCCCAGCATAGGGCAATAGTGCAGAGCCTGCTTTGGATTCTGTGTCTCCCTCCCTCCCCAACACCCCACCCCACCCAACCCCCTCTCTCTCTTAAAAAAAATTATAAGTAAATAAATAGATAAATAAAAAAGAGGAACAGGCTTCTTGGAAAATGATTGATTCTAGGACTAGGGCAGGAAATAGACTAGATGGGCCTGGAGCATTTTGTAGTGCCAGGGAGTAAGGAAGTATTGGGCAAAAACACTACATTGATTGTGGCAGGCCTATCAAAGGGACACAGGTATCAACTGAAAGAGCTCCCAGTGGTCAAAGCTGGAACAATTTGAGCAACAAAATAAAATAGTATTGGGTTATAACCCAAAGTATACAGTAAATATCCCTGAGTACATACTGGTATAATGAATAAATTAATAAAGACTTAGACTTAGACTTTAGACTTAGAAGAATTGAGAAGATAATACAGAGTTCCCATATGCCCTCTACCCAGTTTCCTCTATTATTAATGTCTTACACTAGTAAAATATCTTTGTTATAGTTAATGAACCAATATCGCTGCATTATTATTATTAACTCAGGTCAAGGAGTTATTTGGATTTCCTTTTTTTACCCAATCTCCCATTCAGAAGAATTCCAAATGATTTACATAGATACTTGGCTGTAAAGCAGAGGATGGATAACTCCCGTTCCTTGGGTGTGGGCTGCACATAGTGACTTCCTTCTAAGGAGTACAGTATGGAAAGGGAGAGGGGGAAGAGTAACTTTACAGTGGAGGAACCTGAGAAACACAACCTTAGCCAACCTCCACAGTTAAATTGTGTTGATAGTATGTCCCTTAATATGATGAAACGGGAATGTGATGTGATGAGGATGGCACTTTATGTCCATGGTCCTCTTCCCAACAAGCCGCAATCCCCATCTAATAATGGGAACTAATCAGACAAATTCAAAAAGCTGGGTATCATACAAAATACTTGACCGGTACTCCTCAATAGCTGTCAAGGTCATCATAAATCAGATAAGTCTGAGAAACTGCCCCAGCCAAGAGGAGCCTAAGGAGAAGAGAATAAATGGAGTATGTGTCTTGCATAGGATCCTGGAACAGGAAAAGGATTGGGTAAAAAAATGAAATCCAAATAACTCCTTGACCTGAGTTAATAATAATGCAGCGATATTGGTTCATTAACCATAACAAAGGTATTTTACTAATGTAAGACATTAATAATAGAGGAAACTGGGTAGAGGTTATATGGGAACTCTGTACTATCTTCTCAATTCTTCTAAGTTTAAATTGTTCTAAAAAATAAAGTCTATTAAAAATATAACTACCCAATAGTTGAGGGAGTGGGGAGCATATGGATGAAACACGTTTGGCCACGAGTTAATCATTGTGGGAGCTGGGCAGCAGGTGAACAGCCAAGAGAGGGCACGAGGGCTTTCTGGTGAGTAGTAATGGGCCTCCGTGTGCTGGGGGAGGGGCTGTCTTCTGAAGCCCCATGTGTGGTCATCATCCTGTGTGTGGTCATCATAGTCTAGAGAGCTGATCTCTCGACATGCCCTTACTGCTGTTCCTCAGTTAACAGTATCTCCAGGGTCCTCTTCATGCCCTTGTCACCCCATGTTGTAGTAGGCTCTTAATGCTCCTGCCCACTGGACTGTGAGTCTTTGGATGCAGGAAGGCCAGCCACTGCTGGGTGGGAGCCCTAGTCCCTAACATGGCCCTCCCTCAAGGCTGATGGAATATTTCCAAGCTCCTCCTTTTGTTCTGCAAAACTCTGCCTTGTGCAGTTTTTAACTAGCTCCTCCCCCAACCTTTCCCCACCCCCCGCAACCCCAAGAACAAACAGAAGAAATCAGCTTCCTTGCCACATGATGTACCCTTAGATATTTAAAGAATGCCATTTTGTTTTTCATTCAACATTTCTGGAGCCAGGCACAGTACCAATGCCCCATTAATTATTTTCTTATTCAGTCAAAACATCCTCCATCCCTTCAGACAGTTTTCATGTGATGTGGTTTCCAGCCCTCTTGTGGTTTACTACACTGCGGTGCATTCACGTTTCTGAATAAGGCACTGAGGACTGAACACCGGGCTCCTGAGGCCAGCACCTGGCCTGTGAGTGCAGCCTTGCATATCTCCAGGCAGAGCAGCTGGGGATGCTGGTCACCCTGAGCCTAATGGAGGCACCAAAGGGCAGAAAGGGGGTGCCCGGTTGGGTAGATGGTGACAGCAGTGGAGGCTATGTAAGATGGAACAAGAAGGGCACAGTCTGTGTTGTCAAGGGCCTGCAATCCTGTAATAGGGACCTTGGCTTTGATTCTCTTGGAAGTCCTAGAAGGCTTTGGGTGGGACTCCGAGCAAAGACCCAACACAGGGCTCAGCACATAGAAGCCTCCCCACATATGTGTTACATGACTTTTGTGGTGAAAATGCCTGATGTGTCTTTGGTAAGACTCTGTTCTCCCGGCTTTCAAGGCCCTGGCTTCATTTGTAGGAGAATGAATAGTGATAGCTGTGCCTGTGTATTCACCTAGGAGATCACGTTTGTCTAAGCTGGGAAGCAGGAATATAAAGCTGGTTCAGTCCTGGAAACAGTGGAAGTTGGGGCCTGCTCTGTTTTGAGCCAAGAGGTGTAGGGGAGCCAGATTCTCCAGAACAGACAGACTGAGGCCTCAGATTGGGCAGAAAGGATATGCCAGATTGGGGTGAAGGGCAGGGGGTCCTTATCTTCATTTTGCTTCTAATTAGCCAGCTTGAGCAAATCACTTTACCTCTCTGAATGTGTGTCCTCATCAGAAAATGAGGAAACTCACCTGGGTGAGCTGCTAACTGAAATGTTCTGTGACCCCATTTGAGCATTAATTCAGCAGATAGTTCTTAAGCATCTACTGTACACTAACCATGGCCCAAAGTGCTGGTGTGGGCAAGTAAACTGACATCCTTCCTGCCCTCATGGGGCTCATGATCTAGTCTGGGGACAGACAATAAACAGATAAATTAGCAAACATAAAATGTTGTAAATTGCTGCTAGGAATGGAATAGAAAGTTGGGCTGGGGGGCGGTGGGTGGGTTTCTTAAATGGAGTGATCAAGGAAGCCCACTCAGGAAGTGATGTGTAAGCTGAGACCTGAATGGTGAAAAGGACAAGCTGTAGACAGCCTGGGGTAAGAATGTTCCAGAATGAGAATAGTAAGCTCAAAGCCTGAGGACAGAAGGAGTTTGGTGTCTCAAGGGGACCAGAAGGGAGGGCAGCACAGCTGGAACAGAGTAAACAAGGCAGGGTGGCATGAGGCCAAGCTGGAGAGCGGGGCAAGGGTGAGATAGGCCAGGTCTTGGGGGTCACAATGAGGAGTTTTACTTTATCCTGGGTGCCCTGGGAAGATATTTGAAAGGTGTAGGCAGAAAAGAAACCTAACTGGCTGGTGTGTGTGGGATGGGTTGAGGGTGGATGAGAGTACTCGCCGACAATGCTGCCTTCAGTAGGTCCCTGAACAGATCACTGGGTTCAAATCCTGCCTCCATGTCTTTCTGTCCTTGGGCAAGTTACTTAGCCTCTTTGTGCCTCAGTTTCCTCAGAGTATAGTGGTTAGAAGCATGGACTCTGAAAACGGACCCCTTGAGTTCCAATCCTAGCTTTATTGCCTCCATGCTGTGGGATGTTGGACATGTTTCTTAACCTCACAGCATCCTCTGTAAAATGAGGATAACAATAGGACCCACCTCATGGGGTGATTGTGAGAGTTTCATATGAGTTACTACACACGGAGGCCTGCAGAAAAGACAGGGGAGGGTGTGGTGGCTGCAAAAGGGAAGATTTAGAAGGGGAAGACTTGCTGTTTGAATTCTGTCATTGTCCCAAGGAAGAGAAAATGCCTTCACTTGACACAAGAGTTGAGATTGGACATTGGGGAAACCTTGTGAAATGCTATGCCCTGAAGAGGGACTGCCTGAGTGTGATTCTTAGAAAGACTGCATGGAGGTAGGACACTGACAAAGCGCCTACAGACTCTTCTAACCTGATCAGCCAGCGGACTTTGATGTCATGTAGCAAAAGGAACCCTGGACTTTCCCTGTCACTTGCAGAATGGTCCCCAGATGGATTCGTCTGCTTTGTGGGGCCTCGTTTTTCCCATCTAGAAAATCTGCTGGTAGAAGTGGACGGTCTCTGAGGTTGAGCTTTCTGGGACTTCTGTTCTCCAGGGCCTTCACCAGATCCTCCTGCCGGAGAACCAGCGTGACATGCGGCCCCTGGTCCTTGTGAGCCTGGGAGCCGAGGTGATACGGATAAGGAGAGAAAAATTTTGGGAACTGATTGACAGCGAGGTAAAAGAGAAGTTGTACAGATTCCAGATCAAGTACCCCAGGTCAGTGCTGGAAATGTGCATACATCCCATTAGATTGAATAAACAAGTTTTTGCCTATTATTTTAGTAAAAGTAAGAAAAAAGTGCTAATATCTAGTGCTGAAAAGGGGGGAACGAGACTGGTGGTTATTAGTACCCCCTAAATTGTCTCAATCCTTTTGATAATAATTTTAGCATTATGTTTCCAGGACCATACCCTTTGAAGTAAAGGTCTACCTGTGAATTTATCTTCATATAATTAAATTATGTGAAAAGCTACCTGTGCTAACATGTTTATGGCAGCCATATTCATAATAGAAAAACCACTACCACCACTACACATGTCATACTATGGGGATAGTTTAGAAATTGTGGTGCATTTCTTTTATAGAGCATAACCATTTTATTGAAAAAATTGTTAAGTTTAGGGGCACCTAAGTGGCTCAGTCAATTTAGTGTCAGACTTCAGCTCAGGTCATGATCTCATGGTTTGTGGATTCGAGCCTTGCGTTGGGCTCTGTGCTGACAGCTGGGAGCCTGGAGCCTGCTTCAGATTCTGTGTTTCCCTCTCTCTCTGACCCTTCCCTGCTCATGCTCTGTCTCTCTCTGTCTCTCAAAAATAAATAAATGCTTAGAAATTTTTTTTTAAATGTAAGTTTAGGTTGCCTGGGTGGCTCAGTCAGTTGAGCATCTAACTTCGGCTCAGGTCATGATCTTGTGATTCGTGGGTTCAAGCCCTACACTGGGCTCACTGCTGTCAGCCCAGAACCCACTTTGGATCCTCAGTCCCCCTCTCTCTGCCCCTCCCCCCCTTGTGCTCTCTCAAAAATAAATAAACTTTAAAAAAATGTTTTTATTTGTAAATTTAATGGCTCTGTTGCAGGAAGGTAAATAGATGATATAATGATACATGAGAAGGACAAGGTGCAAACTTGTATATATACTATGGCTATGTCTTTGTAAAACACAAGAGAAAAATCTAGAAGGAAATAGCAAAAATGGTAACCTCTGTAATATTGCCACATTTGTAAGAGTCATTCTGTCTGGAAGGTGAGACTAAAAGGTACTTCCTAGTTATTGTTACATATTCTTCTCATATTTGTTTTTGCAATGCATATGCATTGCTTTTATAATGAGGGAAGAAAAGAAATATTTTTTAAAAGTTGTTGTCAGGATACTGGCATTCCAAGTGAGGTTTTTCTCTTTATTCTCCAAATGTTTGGTAATGATGATATATTACTTTTAAAATTAAAAAAATTAATATCTATCTTGAAAGATTTGATAAAAAGATTTATTTTTTACTTTTCCCTTGTTTTCAAATTTTCCAGAGTGAACACTTATATAATACGAAAAAAAACCTTTATTTTTTTATGTAAAAATTAACTGGACCAGTAGTTGCAAAACTATTTTGAATTTTTTTTTTTTAACGTTTATTTATTTTTGAGACAGAGAGAGACAGAGCATGAACAGGGGAGGGGCAGAGAGAGAGGGAGACACAGAATCTGAAACAGGCTCCAGGCTCTGAGCTGTCAGCACAGAGCCCGACGCGGGGCTCGAATTCACGGACCGTGAGATCATGACCTGAGCCGAAGTCGGACACTTAACTGACCAAGCCACCCAGGCGCCCTGCAAAACTATTTTGATCTCACACTATTATTACTAAAAAGTGTTTGAGTATATACCCCCTAGAACATATATGTGAATATGAATAACATGTATTAATTAATTATTATTGTTATATACATATATTGCTGTACTAATATATACATTATTGACATACCGAAATAGATCTTTAAGAAATAAGACAAAAGTAAATATGAATGAGGTCCTACTATTTTTTTCACACAACCCAGTGGATCTTGTTCACCTCCCTGGGTGACATGCTCTGTATCCCCACTTTGGGGCCCCCAGCTTAGACTCCTGGTCTTACCACTGGGCCCCCTCCTTCCACCTCCTCCCCACTACATCCTTTCTGCATACTGTGCTCTTGCGAAAACCCAAATCTGGCCATGTTAAACTCCTTAAGACCTTTCAGTGGCATCTCACTGCTTATGGATAAAATGCAGACTCAGTGCCGGGTATGTGACCCTTCATGGTGTGACCCTTCACCTCCCCTGCAGCACTTCTGGCCACCTGTAACCCACTCTGGCAGCTCAGGTAGATTGCCTCCTGGACCCTGTATATATTTGACTTTGCCAATGCTGCCCCTTCTGCCTGAAATGCCATCCCCTAGTCTTGCCACTCTTTTTTTTTTTTTTTCTGATAAATTCCTGCTCATTCTTTAAGATTCATCTCCTCCAGGAAGGCTTCCCTGACTAACCCAGGTTGGCGTAAATACCCCTTCCTGATACTCTCTACAGGGCTCTGCCATTGACCATTGTATTGAACTATAACTGTTTAGAGCTGGGTAGTTTGTACAGTTCTTTCCCCATCACTTGATTAATTGCTTCATGAAGGCTTGGACTGGGCTTTCCCTGCCCTTCATGTCTGACTTCTACCTATGCAATACCCAGTACAGGGTAGGTATACAATAAATGAATGAATGAATGAATGAATGAATGAGTGTATGAATAAAGCATTCTCACTGCAGAAAACTGGAAAATGCTGAGTGTTTTAAAAAGTGAAAACTAGAACCATTTGCATTCCTCCAACAACCCCATGTTAGCATTTTGTGTATTTCCTTTTACTGTATGTATTTTTTTTTTTTTTTTTGCTACATGGATATGTGCCAAATATGCATTTATCATTCAGGTGCACAAAGTTTCATAATGGAGATTATACCGATTATGCAATTTCGCATCCTCCCCCTTTTCTCTTTTCTTGCGGTCAGACATGGTTTTGCTGACAGGTGTGGAAGCAGGTGGTTCCTAGTGGTAAGGAAAAAGGAGGTGTGAAGGCAAGCAGATCTGTAGAGTTACTGCAGCCATGTCCAATAAGCATGTGAAAGAATTCGATGTGGGATCTGTATGACTTTGGATAGGTCATTTCTCCTCTCCTCAGAGTCAGACTTCATTCTGCAAAACAAGAAAATGAGACTAGACCAGTGTCTCTTCCCAAGTATGGAACGTATGCACAGAAGATTTACAAGACGATTTTAGCTGGTATACTAATTGACATTTTTAGCTTTCACAGCTATGTACTTATTCTAGTATGAATTAGAAAAACAACATGATGGGTCACCTGGGTGGCTCAGCTGGTTGGGTGTCCAACTCTTGATTTCGGCTCAGGTCATGACCTCGCAATTTCATGGGTTCAAGCTCCATGTCGGGCTCCTTACTGATGGTATGGAGCTTGCTTGGGATTCTCTGTGTCCCTCTCTGTCTGTCCCTCCCCAACTTGTACTGTGTCTCTCTCAAAATAAATAAATAAACAAAAATTTTTTAAAAAGAAAAAGAAAAACAACATGACTAGTTCACTAAACTCATGGTTTGACAGATCTTGTTGCTGAGAATAAGGCCAAAGTAAATATTTAAGTAAAAGAAACATGGCAGATTTAAGAAAAGTTATTAATAAATTAAAGAACAGGTGATATGTAGATATGGCCCAAACTGGGGCAGTTTTGTGCGAAAAACAAGTTGAGAAGCACTGGTTGTCCCTTGCAGTTCAAAGATGCCACAATTCTCCAATTCCTGTGTACAACCAATAGTTAGAGCCACCTACTCAAAAAAAAGGATTTAAGGAGAACTAGATCCTCAAGTGATGCCTGGCATATGATGGGTATCAGTTAATGCCTATAGAATTGAAATTCAGAAAAGGTTTCCGTGGACTTGAGAGGGTGGCAGATGTTTGAGCACTCAGCATCTGTGCTGTCCAGTCAGCACTCCGCTGCAGTGATCTGCAATGCTGACAGACGGAATTCTGGCTTATTCATTCAGTGTTTGAACTCCTGGTTTCTAGACTGCTAAAGCAGGCAGAAAACATATCCATTATCTAGCTCAAATCCTCCATGTTGTAATTGAGGACTGTGAAGCCCCGGAAAGGGGACGTGACATCCTGAAGATGACAGTCAGTGCCCGTGGGATACCTGTCCTGTGAATGCCACAGGCTAGATAACCTGACACATCTCCCCCTGCAAGGCGTAGGGAGGGCTGTGGGGAATGTAATGAGTATATAGCTGAGTTCCCAAGACAGAAGGGAAATCTCCAAGGGCCAAAAGGAAGTAGAGCCTAAAAGCCACAGCACAGAGTGTGTGATCTAGTGTGGGATTGCCCGGCGGGAGTGGGCTGGACTCGGGGTTAAGGGCATCAGGGGCTGGAATTTTACACCTGCAGGGACACATGAAACTAAATCCCCTGCACAAAGCTGAGGCTTTTAGAAGAGCTACCCTGTTTTGTGAAAAACTAAACTAGAAATCAACATGACCCATCAGCATCAAGGAATCTTGTCTGTCTTAACTTGGACTCTGGGTCCCCCCCACCCCGCAAAAAAAGAGACCCCTCCCCCTAAGAATCTATAATCACATGCTTGCCCCTCATAGGTTTTGGTGAGTCCTGTAGCATCTTTGAACCCCAGTTTCCATGTTTCTGAAATGTGGTGGTTGTGAGGATTACACGAGTTAGCGAGTAAAGTGCTTGGCCTGTGAGACGTGCTAAGTCAGAGCTGGACATTGTTGTTTTTATTATGGAAGAAATCAGGAGTTAGTGGAACTTTTTAAGTGGAGACTATCCAGTGCTGTGCTGGTGAATGTTTAACAACTGACTCTCTGGGAGGTGGGTGGGAAGTAAGCCTGATTTGAAGTGTTTACTGATTTCTGTGGTGTGTATACTCCCACTATGGCCAATTTTGAGCTCCTAACCCTGTGTCACTGAACATGGGCTTGAGGAGAGATGCATGTCATTAGCACTCTGAGCTGAGAGGGGCTGACTTTGGCACACCACTGAGACCAGCAGACCTAGCTAGTAGCCCATTCTGACCTCTGGGTTTTTTATTGAGTTGGTGTCTATGGATCAAAGTTGACTCTCTTCTGGTCAATAAAATGTAGCTGGAAGAATGTTCTAATTTGTTAGTGACTTATTAGGCTTGCTTCCGAGGTGAGAGTGTAGGCAAGTCAACAGAAATAGAACATGCCCTTGCCTTGCTGTGGTCTCAGAAGGAAATAAACCAATGAGTGCTGAGCCCACTCCCCTTCCCCCACTCTTTTCCGCCTCCCATGCTATGAGGGAAGGGGATGGAGTAGAGCCAGGGCACCAAGACCAGTCCAAGGCAGCTACCAACCTACTTTCTGTCTCTATAGATTTGCCTGTTCAGGACATTTTGTGTAAATGGGATCGTTCAATGTATGGTCTTTTGTAACTAGCTTCGTAGCATTATGTTTTCAGGTTTCATCCATGTTGTAGCATATACTGTTAATTATCATTCCTTTTTGTTGTCAAATAATATTCCATAGCATGTACCTATCACACTTTATCCACTCCTCAGTGGATGGATGTTGGGTTGTTTCCACTTTTTGGCCATGATGAATAATGCTGCTGTGAACATTCTTGTGCAAGGTTTTACATGGACAAAGGTTTTCATTTTTCTTGGGTTTATACCAGAAGTGAAATTGCTGGGTAAGTTAACTCTGTTTAACCTTTGAGGAACTGCCAGACTCTTATCCAAAGTGGCTGCACCAGTTTACCTTCCCATCAGCAATGTACCAGAACCCTTGTTTTGATATCTCTACCTTATTACACATTTTTATCTATTTTTTAACTTTATTTATTTTGAGAGAGAGATAGAGTATATATGCATGTGTATGCATGCATTCAAGAGCAGGAGAGGGACTGAGAGAGAGGGAGAGAGAGACAATCCCAAGCAGGCTCCACACTGTCAGTGCAGAGACCAGTGTGGGGCTCCATCTCATGAACTGAGAGATCGTGACAAGAGCCAAAATCAAGAGTTGGATGCTTAACTGACTGGGCCACCCAGGCACCCGTGTCCAGTTTTTGTTTGTTTGTTTGTTTGTTTTGTTTTTTAAATTATAGCCATCCTAGTGGGCATAAGTGGTATCTCATTGTGGCTTTGATTTACATTTCTTTGATGGAAAATGGTTACCTATATAATTTAAATTTTTAGTAGCCACTTTATAAGAAGTGTAATTAACTTTTAAGATATATTTTATTGAATTCAGTGTATCTCAAATATTACCATTTCAACACGTAATCAACATAAATATTTTTAATGAGATTCTCTACATTTGTTTTTGTTCTAAGTCTTTGAAATCTGGTGTGTAGTTTACACTCACAACACATCCCTCATTCAGATTGGCCACATATCACATACTTAGTAGCCACATGTGGCTCATGGCCACTGCACGGGACAGTGCAGGTCTAGGGGAAGAAAGTGTGGAAAGGTAGAGAAGGCAGAGAGGAGTCTGGAAGAGGCACACAGGTGGGATGGAGCACACTGTGTTTAGGAATTGAAAGAATGGCAGGAGGCAAGGCTGGAGGGGCAGGGGGGACAGGAGGAGCAGGTGTGGGAATGTCAGCATCTGTGTCTTACCTTCAGTGATGAAGATATGTGCCAGAAGTTCCTCCAGGAGAACAGCTGGAATATCTTTCGGAAGGACCTGATGCGGCTGCTGCTGAAGCCTCGCCAGCGTCCACCATTCATTCCAATCCGGCCCAAGAAGAAAGGGATCTACAACCCCAAGAGTTTGGTGCTGGATTTGTGTAGCCTCGACAAGGAGACTAAACCTTGTTATCCCATTTTTATGGCACCCCAGAAATACCTCCCCCCATTGAGGATTGTCCAAGCCATCACAACCCCCCGGTACAAAATCCAAGAACTCCTGCCTCAGTATAAGAATGCAGGAGTCCTTGTTTAGACCCAATAAAAGATGGGTTGGTCACCATGTTTCCTGAGTGACCACCACGGGGCTTGTGGGGCTTAGAGTGGGGGGCTCCTGGGGGCTGTGGGTCCAGAGAGATGTGTGGGGGCAGCAGCTCAGGCACTGTCTCCCTTGACACTTTTGGGGCTTAGTGGATGGTCAGGAGGCTGGGTGTGGATGGGGTAAGCACTGGGGATGGTCTCAGGGTGGGAGGGTCTTACTGGGTGAGATGGACGGGAGGCACCGAGGGGCTCAGATCAAAGTGAGCAAGACCAGACCATTTGCAAACTCAAATGCCTTGCAGAGGCCACACAGGTTATCTAAAGGAGCGCAGCAGAAGGACTGGGCAGGCAACAGGCAATGGTGGGGACTGGTGTGCACATTCCCCATCCAGATGGAACAGCTGCTCCCTCTCCTCAATTGATGCCATGCCAGGAAATAATGCAGGCCCCTGACTGACAGTCCTTAGATTTTTTAAGAGAACCAAGAAACCCAATATTTTAGATGATTCCTACTGGTTTTTAAATGTGAGCAACTAATTCAAATTGTTTTTGAAATACCATGTTAGGCAAACAAAACACGTACGTGGGCTGTGTTGGACCTACAAGCTGCTGGTTTGCCAGTGCTCATCAAGCCCCTCTGACAGGGCGTTGCCAGAGACTGGAGGAGGCGTGACTGGGGGTGGGGTGGGGGTGGGAGGTATAAGGAGCGAGAGACACAGATGGGCAGCATGACAAGAGCAGGCATTCTGGGTGTTGAGGATGGGGAGCCAGCAGCCTGAGAGAGAAGAGGCAGCCAGAGATAAGAAGGTGGTAGGTCGGACTTACAGAGGGCTCCTTGGCCCCTCTGAGGGGTCCCAAACCTGTGGCTACCTGTTAGTGACCTGGGCCGGCTCTCTTTGTTGGTAACACTGGGTCAAATCACCCCTCTCCCTTGGGAAGCTCCATAGTTTAGCTGTGAGAGCACTGGGGGCCTGGTAGAGGTCACGGCAGCACATGAGCCTGACCTGGGGCCACAGGGAGAGACAGGAACCCTCTTCCACCCATCCCTCCCCACCCCACACGCTCACCTACTCCACGTGGCAAGGAGCAGGTTAGGAAGAACACCTGAGAACAGAGCCTGGCTCTGTTTCTATGTCACTGGACCCCTTTGAGCACCTTGAGTCCTTCACCTGCACCTGTTTCCCCAGTGGCAAAGTGAGCGAGTTGGACAAGATCAATGATTTTCACAAGAGGTGAGTATAGTTTGAAAAGCATATTCAACATTATAATTTTGTTTGTTGTATTTAAAAGAAAACTTCTCATGTTGCATAGCAAAGAAGGGGTATGGAATTTTTCTTTCAGAAGAGGGTGTGGATGTAAAAGAATAGAGAAGTAGTGGACTCATCATCTCTGGCTTCTCTGATAGCTTCAGATGGTCAAGGAGACTGTGATGCCTGCAGCATTTCTGAAAAGGCTGTCTGTGACCTACAAGGATGAGGTGGCACTGTTTGGGGACCAGGTAAATTGGGGTGTCTGACTATATTTAGGGCTGTCTTTGCATTTAGGGCTGTGGCTCCAAGATGTAGGTATGGACACCTTATTCATTCATTTGAAGTTTATTTACTTTTGTTTATACTTGCTTTGTTATACTATACTTTGTATACTATACAAATATATACTATACTATACTATACTATACTATACTTTGTTTATATAGCAGATCCAAAAGAGATTAAGAGGCAGTCTCTGTCCTCTCTTATTCTCTAGGCTAGGAGTCAGCAAGCTCTATAAAGGGCTAAATAATAACTATTTTAGATTTTTAGGCCATACAGTTTCTTTAGTGTTCCAATAAAACTTTATTTATAAAAACAAATGGCCTGCGGGCCATAGTTTGCTGATCCCTACAGCCCTTGAAGGTTCTTGAGCAGACATGACATGACATGACCAGAGAAGGAGTGAGAAACTTATTATTGAGTGCTTATTCTGTGACGGCCATCTTGCTAAGCATCTGACTACAGAGTCTGATGACCTTGGGTTAAGATCCCAGCTCTGCCATTTAATGGCTGTTGAGGATTAAAAGAAGTGGTGCATGAACTAGACAAATGGTTAAAAAAAAAGAAGAAGAAAAAGAAAAAAGAGGTGGTACATGTGTAGCAAGATATAGGATTTTATTCACCCAGACCCCAGGGCCCTGCTTCCTGGGAAGTGAGAGAAAAAACTTGCAGAATAGGAGGTAGAACATGTTTTCCAGGGGAGTGGCGGGTGAGAAAATGGACTAGAAGGGCAACCCTGGAGTGAGGGTGCTGGAGGGAGAACATGGGGGCTGGGCTTCATGAAATCTTGAGGGGAGCAGAGCAAAAGCAGAGCTTTTTGTGAAGCCATCATTTAGCAGACAGAAGAGTTTGAGAATGAGAAATGTCTAAAGAGGTTTTCAAAGACCTTTTCTGTGCATTGAGAATATGTTTCTCCTTTGGTATTTTCTTCAAGAAGCCAAGTAAACATTTGCGTAGCTCTTAATTATGGTTTTATGTGGTACTGCTGTTTCTTTGAATTCAGTAACCAAGCAGAGAATGGGTCTCCAGTTATTTTTGGGTTACACTTGTGAAGTCCCTGGTACACAGTAAGTGATCAATACATGTTAGATGTTATTAGCACCTTTTTGACCGAGATCAATTTGGCCATCCAGAGACTCTCTTTCCCTTAGAGTGAAATATGAAACCGAATCTTTGGAAGTCTAAGTCTTCATAATCAGTGCAAAAGGCCATCCTGAGTGATGTGCGTGTGGGGGGGGGGGGCATCCTGGTTGACATCCTGCCCAAACTCTACACTCTTCTGAAATGGTTAATGTCAACGTGTAAGGGCAGGTTGGAGGGAGAGAGCAGAGCAGGTCAACAAAAGCACTAACATGTGCTGTGGGTGAGGGTGCTGTTTGGAAGAATGAGTGGGGGCAGTATGGGGAGGCTTGTGGCTGCTTCTAAGTGTGTGAAAGCCTCCTAGCTTCTAGGCCGTGAGCTTCAGAATGAGCAGTGGTTCTTAAGGCTGCCTCACATACACTCTGCAACATGGAACAGGGATCAGAATCAGGCAGGGGAGGACAAATCATGATTTGGGAGAGAAGCTCGTGCAAAAGGAGCAAACATGACACCCCTTGGTATAGTGTTAGCAACAAACTGCTTTCAGTGCCACAGAGGTCCTTACTGCCCACCTGGGCCCAGATCCAAGGTTCAGGAAACCTGCAGTGACCTGCCACCAGGTAGAAGGGCCTGGGCCCAGGTATTGAGCACCCGCTGTGTGCCAGGCACTGCATGAGGCACACTAGAGAGGCTATGGCTTGTCCTGAAAGCATTTCCTGGCATTATCCTCATTTGACAGATGAGGAGCCTGAGGCCTAGAGTGGCACAAGCCTTGTCAAACCTCACTCAGCTACCAGGTGGTTGTTCCAGGAAATGCATGTACTCTCTCTGCACCCAGTGCCCTTCCAGGCAGAGTTGCAGCGTGTGCTGCCACACCATCGTTACTCATCTATACCAAATGAGCCACCTGTTTTCACCATTCAGTACACACAACCCTGCAACTGTGTCTGAGAGAATATAATCACCCTCTGGGATGATTTTCCATATGTAAATAAGCATAGTCATACTTGGAGAGGCACACCCAGGCCACTTGAGCCAAAAATATAGCCCTAGCATGAACAGCTTCCACTGTTTGGGGGAAAATGAAAAAAAACCCATTTGAAAAATGAACACAAGGAGATATTGCCAGAGTTTGTTATAGGAAGTGTTTAAGACCACATCTTGGGATTGGAAGCAAAAACATTCTTTAAATTCTTCATTCCTTTTATACAACTCCTGGAAAAATTGTACCTTCCAGTTGTGGAAAGTCTCAGGGGTGAGACAGGTCACTTGACAACTCCCATGATACCACCAGAGGCCGTTTTGCCACGAGGCCTTTTTATTTGGGGATTTAAGGGGCTTAACCACAGGGGTGCTGAGTTGCAGAATTTGTAACCACTGGTTCAGAGCTGACAATGAGGGTGAGTAGTTTCTAGGTGGTTGGGAAGCAGCATCAAAGCTAGAACAAGGGTTTTTCATGGCTGCTGGAGGCTGTGGGCTTTAGCCCTGTGGACATAGCTGTGGAAAAGTGGTGCATCTGGACGTGTGCTGTGTAGCCTTCAGCCAGGCTCCTCCTCTTTCTGGCGCTTCACTGCTATCATTTGTAAAATTGTTGGGGTCTGGTGTGTGTTCTTCACACACTATTGTCTTGCCCTACCTATCCTTCAGCTTCTAAAACCTCCCCACCCCCAAGAGAAAATTCAGAATCAAGAAGAAAATGGATTATTAAGACACTTTGGAAGATTATATAGA
This sequence comes from Panthera leo, assembly GCF_018350215.1. Classification (NCBI taxonomy): domain Eukaryota; kingdom Metazoa; phylum Chordata; class Mammalia; order Carnivora; family Felidae; genus Panthera; species Panthera leo. The sequence goes on along the minus strand of NC_056681.1, from coordinate 23,221,488 downwards.
CCAGTTACTTTATAGAATGTCTTCTGATTTGGGTTGGTTTTATATTTTCTCATGATTAGATCTAGATTATACATCTTTGGCAGGAACCACAGAAGTGGCTCTGTCTCCTTTTCATCGGATGCTATCAAGTGGTGTGAGATTTCAGTGTGTCCCATTACTGGTGATAACTTTGATTATTGGATTGAAATGATGTCTCTATTGTAAAATCACTTTTGATACATATTCCCTTTTTATTTCAAAAATCATATATACTGTATATGTATGTATGTTGTGGTAAAAAAAAAAAAAAAAGTAAAATTTACCATCTTGTTTTTAGCTGAGTAGTTCAGTAGTGTTAAGCATATTTACATTGTTGTGAAACAGATCTTCAGATCCATATCATCTTGCAAATTTGAACTGAATACCCATTAAACTATTCCTCTTGCCACTTCCCACCATTCTACTTTCTGTCTCTGAATCTGACTATTTAGATATACCCCATATGAGTGGAATTGTACAGTATTTGTCATTTTGCAACTGCCTTATTTCACTTAGCACAATGTCCTCAAGGCTCATCCATATTGTGATAAGATTTCCTTCTCTTTTAAGGCTGAAAAACATTCATAGCATGCATATTCCACATTTTACTTATCCATTCATCTATTCATGGAAATTTGAGTTGCTTTCACCTCTTGACTTTTGTGAATAATGCAGCTATGAACATGAGTGTGCAGACAGCTCTTTAAGATCTTGCTCTCAGTGTTCTTGGATATATACCCAGAAGTGGGATTGCTGGACTCACGTGGTGGTCCTAGTTTTGATTTTTTGAGACACTGTCATCCTGTCTTGCATAGCAGCTGCACCATTTCACAGTTCCACCAATAGTACACAAGGGCTCCAATTTCTGCACGTCAATGTTTGTTACTGTTTTTTGTTAGTAGCCATCCTAATGGCTGTGAGGTGATATCTCATTGTGGTTTTGATTTGCATTTCCCTAATGATAAATGAAGCTGAGCATTTTTCATGTGCCTTTTGTACATCTTTGGAAAAATGTCTATTCAAGTCCTTTGTCCATTTTTAAAAATGTTTTTTTAAATTATTTTTGAGAGAGAGAGAGCACAAGCTGGGGAGGGGCAGAGAGATGGGGGGACAGAGGGTCTGAAGCAGGCTCTGCAGTGACAGCAGTGAGCTCATGTGGGGCTTGATCTCAAGAACCATGAGATCATGACCTGAGCTGAAGTTGGATGCTCAACCGACTGAGCCACCCAGGTGCTCCCCCTTTGTCCATTTTTTTTTTTAATTTTTAATGTTTTATTTATTTTTGACAGCGAGAGAGATAGAGCATGAGTGGAGGAGGGGCAGAGAGAGAGAGCCACAGAATCTGAAGCAGGCTCCAGGCTCTGAGCTGTCGGCACAGAGCCCGACGCGGGGCTCGAACTCACGAACTGTGAGATCATTAACCTGTGCTGAAGTCAGTTGCTCAACCGACTGAGCCACCCAGGCGCCCCCCTTTGTCCATTTTTTAATCGGGTTGATTTTTTGTTGTTAGAGTTTCTGATATATTCTAGATATTAACCCCTTTTCAGATACATGATTTGCAAATATGTTCTTCATTCCACAGATTGCCTTTTCATTCTGTTGATTATGTCATATTGTTTTGATAGGGATTTTGTGAGGACATATGGAACTATGTAAATATCCCCTTCCTTATTATACTTTTCATTTATTCACTCATTTATTTATATCAGTATTGGACTCATGGCTTCCTATATTATGCAATGTGTTAAAACCTGTTACTATATCATTCTGTGTTTTGATACAATCTTTTTGACACATTCTCTGAACACTTATTTTTGCCACAATAGGATATTCCAGGATGATCTTGTACTTCCCTCAATGTAATCCTGGAATTAGCCATTTCTCTAAGGACCCTGGTTCCTTTTAGTAGAGAATAGTATTTGGCAGAGAATGGCCCTGACTCTGGCACTGAATAAATCTATGGTTTTGAAAGGCCCAGTAATTGATCTGGAGAGGCATACCTCCTCAACCAGCCAGAACCCTCATTTACAGATGAGGAGACTGAGACCTAAATGGGATCAACTGGCCAGTATCCCCCAGTTAGTGAGAGAGCTTGGAAAAGAACAGAGGCCTCTGACTCCCTATGTAGTGCTCCTCCCTTGGCAATACATATTGCTAACTATGAGGTGTGAGTGGGGCTTGTCCCCTCTGGACTTTCCTTTTTCTGTCCACTGAGGGTAGCTTCACCCTGGAGGTTCAGGACTGCCTGAGACCTAACCTCGTCTCAGCTTTTTATGAGCCTTCCCTCTCTGGAAACCTTTATGGGTGAATCCACATTAAATGGCAGAGGAAAGCCACAGCTTTTAGCGTTAGCTCTGGTGGATTTGGGGCTGGCGGACTTGGATTAGTCCAAGTGCACCTGGGTCTCCTAGGCCAGGCCAGGCATTTGAGACATGTGTCTTCCTGAATCCCATCTCAGTCAGCTAACACCTGTCTCACAGGGACATCAACAGAGGATGGGGTCCGGGCCTGATCCTGAGAAAGCAACGGGAAGGGTCTCTTCTACCTGCCTCCTTCTGGTTCCAAGCCCACTTGGGTTATACCAACAAGGAAACACTAGAAACACTCCTTCCCACATTTGGAGACCCATCTCTTGAGCCCCACTTCAAAGTTGGGAGTAAGATTCCTTCGGGTATTCCATTAGGAATGTTTTCTGTGCCTGATTTGGGGGTGGTGCTACATCTGACCAGCACTGTCCGGTTTGGTCAGCTATGGCCTGGGGAGGCCCGACTACTCAACCAGTGCCTATTAGCAGGGACACCACGCTAGTCTGAAAAGCTGAGTTTTGGTCCCCTTTATATTCAGCAGTCATTTCCTAAGCCCCCACCATGTGTCAGGCATTACGTAAGCTCAATCCAGTGGACTTTCATGTAACAGTGAAGGTACAAGTGGGTTCCACATATGAGGCACAAGTAACGGCTGCAAGGGCAATGGCCTAACTTCTGACATTTGGTTCTGGCACTTTAATTCTGGGGTGTCAGGTCCTTGTAGAAAGACTGAGCATATAAATTAAAAATTGAGTTTGGGGGCCCAATTCAATTGGCTGGCTCAGTTGGTTGAGCGTCTGACTCTTGATATTGGCACAGGTCATGATCCCAGGGTCATGGGATCAAGCCCAGCATCGAGCTCTGCGTTGAGCATGAAACCTGCTTAAGATTTTCTCTCTCCCTCTGTCCCTCTCCTCCACTCACACACTCTAAAATAATTGCTTAGTTGTTAAAAAATATTGGGTTGGGCAATGAATGATTTTGCTAAGTGAAAAATGTGGAAAGGGTACTTACTAGAGGCAGAATAAACAGTTTGAGCAAAGTGGGAACCACCGAAGTGTGAGGTTACCTGGAAGAACAGCAGGGCACCGAGGTGGGCTACTGTCTGAGTGATGGAGGAAGTTGTCATAAGACATGAAACTTCAGTTACCTCAGAGCCTAGGCCTGAAAGGTGCAAACACTGTACCCTCCGGCAGTGTGCTGACTTTACAAGCAATGGAGACTCCATGTAGGTTTTAAAAACTTTTATTTTTTTAAAGTTAACATGTGCATAAAAGGAAACTGAATAACACAAGAAGCAAAGAACAAAGTCATCCATAATCACAAGCAGTTTACAGTTTGACTTCTAGGTCCCATGTATCTACACAACTAAGCATTTTAATGTAATTAAGATCGTAGTTATGTATCATGCTTTTTTTACACACCACGAATTTTACCATTTCAAAGTCCCAAAACTATGAGTATTTTGATAACCAAGAATACACTACACCAACACCATCTGAAAGAAAAAAATGTAATCCTGCCTTTCTTGGCGACAAAAATGTTAACAGGCCTCTAGATAAAGATATTGGCAGAGCTACAATTAAAATACTGCATTCCCTTAATGTTCAATTAAAAATGAGACATAAAGTAACAGAGTACACAAAGTATAATGCTTCTAAAAGAATTCATTAACCAATCTATACTATTCAAATACTAGCAAGGAGGTATGTTTCCACTGAATCACTTAATGTATTCCTATAGTACAGCCAAAGAGATGCACACACATTAACAGTTATCACTAGAATATAGATATGAACACATCCACATGCATCTCTCCCACTATACTTCCTTCTGCCCCTCTGCTGCCAGTCTAATGAGTAAGTCCTGACATACATTTCTCAGAGACAGCCTAACACTTCCATGCCCAAGATGCTTCCTTCCTATCAATTACAACAACAAAAACTTAGAAATTGGCTAATTCAGTAGCTGTACATTGTATCATACATTGTCATCTCAGGACATCCAAAAAGCTTAGATGTTACAAAATAATGAACTTGTCCACAACAAACACAGGTACTTTATAAAAATGCACATATAGACTTATGTTTATAACCTAAAACTGTCTTCTAGATGTGGAGATACTAGCAAAAAGCCCTTCCCTTCACCCCTCCTCTGCTCCCTCCACCATTTCAATGACTAAGTATAGAACTACATCTAGCTCCAAGAGGCAGATTAACAGACACTCCCAGAACAGTCCTTCCTAAAAACTAACAAAAGGGCACTTATAAAGGGACTATTTTACTACTTCTACTTTTAATACACTTTGGGCATTAGGACTTGTTTTATCCTTTAACACACAGCAATATTAACTAAAATGCACATACAGAATAATGGTTAGACAATCTGAATTTGTCTTAAAGACTCGTGGGCACAGAACCCTTCTCTCATTTCCCCCCACCCCCCCCCCCCCACTCCCCACAGTGAATACTCTCCAAGACATCAAGTTTAACACTTCCATTCCCCAAATACAACCATTCCTGTAAATTAACAGAACTTAAAGGGTGTTGTTACTTTAATTCTCTACTTCTAACATATTGTTCACTTTCAAACATCTAGAAGACTAGATGTTTCAAAATTTGCCCACTACATACATAGTAGGACTGAAGGAACATTCTGGCTTAGACCTTCCTCTTTTCACCTCTTATCAACCCAGTGGAAAGTATAAGCATCTGTAATGCTTAGAGGGGATTTTAACAATTTCACTTCCTCTAGTTGTTTTCAGAAGTCTTTCCTACTAATTTAAACACAAAGTGTATACAATGTATTTATTTACTAACTACTTTTGTCATACACTGGCAACCTCTTTTAACATCTAGGAAGACTAGATGTTGTAAATTAGGACTCCTTTGTCCTTTATATACACTATATACATAGCTAAGTAAAACCCAATGCGAATGCAGACATAGGGGACAATGGTTTAATCCTGCCTAACTATAAACATACTGGTATACAGCCCTTTGCGCTTTCTTCTTCCTCCCTGAACCAGCACAACTATTATATAATGTGTACTGCTGAGAGGTGGTTTGATCATTTTGATCATTCCATTTTCAAAAAGACAATATTTCACATGAATTTTAACAAGGATATCTACAAAATGTGTTATTTTTCTACCTCTACTTTTAACATACTTTGTGCACTTCTAAACATCTAGAAAGGCTAGATGTTTCAAATAAGGACTTAAGTTTGTCCACTATATACACAGTAGTGTTGAATAAACTACACACATGTAACAATGGGTTATATCTGAAAGTGTCTTCTGCGTAGGAACATTCTAGTCTAGAACCCTTTATTTCTCACAGCTCCTCTCCACCACCAACCCACTGGGTGGGTACAGATAGGCACATGTGTCACTTAGATGTGACTACAATGTCATCTCTAAAAGTTCTTTTCAGAAGACAGCCTTTCAATGAATTTTAACACAAAGTGTACAAAATGTGTTAGTTTACTAACTCTACTTTTGTCATACATTGGCAACCTCTTTAATATCTAGAGACTAGATATTATAAAATTAGGACCCATTTGTCCAGTATATTTACAATATATACAGTCAAGTTAAATGCACATAACATATAGGGCAATGGATAAGCTGAAATTTCCTAGCACACACTAGCAAAACATCTTTTGCAATTTCTTCCCTCCCACCTCCCACAAACCAATGAACAAGTAAGCATACTGTTCAGAGAGGTGAGTTAGCAATTCCATTTCCAAAAATAGTATTTCCCATCAGTTTGTAAAAGCTATTTACAAGAAGCATTACTCTACTTCTACTTTTAAGTACATCAAGCATTTCTAAATATCTAGAAAGACTAGATATTTCATATAAGGACTTAGTTGTTCACTATGTACAAAGCACTGTTAAATAAAATTGCACACACCTAACAATGGGTATAATCTGAGGTATCTTCTAAATCTGACCATTCTGGCCTAAACTATTCCCTCCCTCACTTCCTTCTCTCCACCACTAATCCAGTGGACAAATATAGGCATGTGTAATGCTTAGAGGTGGTTGAAAAAATTCATATTAAAAATCATTTACAGAAGAAAAGCTTTCCTTTGAGTTTCAACACGTGTACAAAATGTGCTAATTTTACTACTTTGTCATACACTAGCAACTTCTTTAACATCTAGAGACTAGAAGTTGCAAAACTAGGACTTATTTGTCCATTATATACACTATATACACAGCAAAACAAAATGCATGTTAACATACAAAAAAATGATTTTGTCTGAAAATGTCCAAGTATTAACACACCAGCATATTACCTTTTGCAATTCTTTCCCTTCCACCTCCTCCAACCACTGAAGAGTGCTCAGAAGTGGTTTAACAATTCCATTCCCAAGACAATCTCCTATGAATTTTAGCAAAAAGATATTTACAAAGTGACATTTTACTACCTCTACATTTAACATACGTTGGGCACTTCTAAACATCTAGACAGGACTAGATGTTTCAAATAAGGACTTAATTTGTCCACTATATACATAGCAGTCTTGAATAAACTGCATACATGTAACAGTTATAATGTGAAAGTGTCTTCAAAATAGGAACATTCTAGCCGAAGACAAACCCTTCTCTTCTCTCCCTCCATCAACTCAATGGGCTATAATGCTCAAATTTGCAGAAGACAATCTTTCTAGGAATTTTAACACAAAATATACAAAATGTATTAGTTTACTAACTCTATTTTTGTCATACACTGGCAACCTCTTTAACATCTAGAAAGACTAGATGCGGAAAATCAGGACTCACTTGTCCAGTATATACACTATATACACTTAAGTAATACAAAATGCAGGAACACAAAGGACAATGGTGAATCTTGCCTCACTATGAACTCACTGGCAGAGCTCTTGGTACTTCCTTCTCCTCTCTCCTCCTCTGAACCAGTGCACAAACACAATGCCTACTGCTCAATGAGGTGGTTTGGCCATTCCCCAAAATTAAACAGTATTTCATTATGAATTTTAACAAAAAGGTATTTACAGAATGTCTTTTTACTACCTCTATTTTTAACATACCAGGCACTTAAGAACATCTAGAAAGACTAGAGATTTCAAAAAAGTACTTAGCATTGTTAACTATACAGTAGCTGAGGAATAAAAAGCACACACAAAAAAATGGTTATAATATGAAAATGTCTTCTAAATATGACCAGTCTGGCACAGAACCTTCTTTTCTTCCTCAAGGTCTTCTACTTCATGTCCTCTTACCCACTGAACAGACGTGGACGTGTGTCGCTCGCTCCTGATGTCGCTTCTAGAGGTGGTCTGACAATTCCATTTCAAAAAAGTCATTTCCAAAAGACATTTCTTTTCTATGATTTTTAAAAAACCAAATAGGCATTTACAAGACATGTGATTTTCTAACTCTACTTTATCATATGTCGGCAACCTCTTTACATGTAGAAAGCCCAGACTTAGCAACGGTTTTCTTTTGAAAGGTTGGGGGGTAAGTTGAGAGCAGCTTTTTCATATTATATACACAGGCCTTCTATAAACGGCCAGTAAAATCTTCCCAAAGGGTGGCCTTCCTATTGGTCAAATGCGGTGCGGAATTCTCCCATTTCTATCTTCCAATATCAACGTCTGGTAGAACGAAGACCAACCGCCTTAGGGCCAGTTAACCGTTCCACCCGTCGTGGACTGGGGCTTCGCTCACCTTCCGGGCCCGTTAGGGCCTCTGTCCACTGTCCGGCGGTGAGGTTTCGTCCAACTGGGACGAAGCGGTCATCCCACGGCCCGCATCTGTGGGGCTCCGAGGCCCAAGGGTGGCAGAGCTCGCGTCCACGTAGACCCGCCTTCTCGGGCCCTCGAAGGCCCCAACGGCCCTCCCGCGCGGCATCCGAGTGGCCTCCATTCTTCTCGCCCCGCCACGCCCAACGTCCAAAGGCGCCGCGTCCCCGCTGGCTGGGCGGGTGTTTCGCGTAGGCCCCGCAGAGTTGGGCCACGAAAGTGGGCGGCCGGCGAGGTCTGGGCTCCTCCAAGAGGCCGCCGCCATCGGCGCCGAAGTGGGGGTGGGGGTGGGGAGAGGTTCGCGGCTGCTTCAAGGCCTGGGCCCAGCCAGTGGACAGCCGCGGCGACGGCGCTGGGTCTCTTCAGGTCAGGACAGCGACCTGTCCCTGGGCCCCCCAGTTCACCTGCCGGCCCGAGGCCGGAGGGCCTGGAGGGCCCCGGGACAGACAGCCTCGCTGCGTTTCTCACCTCGCTCTCTGCCGGAACTGACTTGGCAGTTCTCTTCACTGGCGAGAGAAGAGCGGCACCGGAAGTGCCCTCGCGCCGGGACCCGCGAACCGAGGTTCCGGGACTGAAACGTTCCGGTGTGGGGAAGGGCGAGGAAGGCGTCACGTGGGGTCGGGCCGCCCTCCTGGCTTACCTTCGGCAACGGTAACGGTTACCCGCCTCAGAATTCTGTGGGCTGGCGAGCATGCGTATTTCTCGATTCCCTCATATCCCCACTGTTGGGTAAGGAGGCTCTTTACGATTTTTCAGTCATTTGCCATCTATTTATTGAGCACCTACTGTGTGTCACATAAACACTGGGAATGCTGCAGTGAAGGAAAAAAACCACGAAAATGTCTGCGCTCTTGAAATGTGCATTCTAGTAGGGGAAACAGATAATCCTTAAAATGCGTGAAAAAGATAACGAAAGTGCTGTGGAGAAATAAAAAGGTGAGAAGGGGCATATGAAATGTGAGTGTGGAATGTTTTTGGTGGTGGTCAGGAGACTTTTGAGAGAGGTGAAGGAATGAGCCATACACAGGGAAGATCTTTCCTGGCAGCGGGGGCAGGGGTGCACAGTCAGTGCGCAGCCATTGTCCGCGCAGCCATTGCACGGACAGAGGTTAGGCCAAGTCATGTATTGTGAAGGAGGCAAAAAGTAATTTGGTGCTTTCTTTCTGAATGAAATGGGAGCCATTGGGGGGTTTGAACTGCAGCATGGGGGAGAGCTGAAGTGGAGCCAGAGGTAGAAGCAGGGAGTCCTAGCAGGCTATTGCTGTCAACCACGTGAAATAGGCTAGTGCTTGTCCCAGGTTGATGGCAGCAAAGGTGGTAAAGAAAAAAAAAAAAGCGTTGAATTTAAGATAAATATAATTGAACCTGCAGGATTTGCTGATAGACCAGATAAGAAGTATGAAAGAGAGGAATTAAGGAAGACTCCAAAACTTTTGGCCTGAGCAAATGAAGGAAGGAATTGCCATTAGTCGTGATGGGAGAGGCCATAGGAGGAGCAAGTTTTGGGGAGAATTTCAGGAATTCACATTTAGACATGGCAAATTTGAGATGCCTGTTTGACATTCAAGTGGAGATGTCAAGTGGAAAGTTGGATTTTTGAGTCTGGCATTTAGGGGAGAGTCTGGGCTGGACATATGCATTTGGGAGTTATCAGTATATAGATGTCTTTAAAGATATGAGGCTGCATGAGAGAAAGAAAGAAGCCACTGGGCTCAATATCTGGGGAGAAGAGGGAGGAGGAGGAGGAGCTAGAGATCACATAGGGGTTTCAAACTCTAGGGAAGTCTGGCTAGGTGGATGGTTGACACATTGACCAAGACAAGGTGAAAGAAATTCTCAGTGTAGAGTTCCTAGCCCTCTTTCTGAGCTCCCTACCTCCTAAGTAGCCAACAGGCTAGTATCCCTGGAACCTAAAGATGATGATGATGATGATGATGATGACGACGATGACAGACATTTGTACATCCTGCTTTCTACTTGATATCTCTTCTTGAATGTTCCAACAGTAGTTCCAACAAATTCCTCTTGTGCAAAACAAAACTCTTGACATCTCCCCAGAGCCTTCTCTTCCCCAAATCAGTAAATGGTAGTTCCACCCAGTTCCCAAATAGTACTGTAGGGCATCTTCCTTAATTCAACTCTTTCTTTCACTCTCCATCCCCCAACCATCACAAGTCCTTTCTTGCTCCTAAATATATTTAACATACTGTTCATTTCCTGTACTATCCAATATGGTAGCCACCAGCTGCACAAGGCTATGTATATTTTAATTAAAATAACATGAAATTAAAAGTTCAGTTCCTCAGCTGCACTAGCCACATTCCAAGAGCCATAGGTTGTTAGTGGCTACCGTATGAGCATAGATGTAGAACATTTCCATCATCCCAGGAAGTCACAGGACACTGCTGATATATAACCTAGTTCAAAGCAGCAGCATCTCTGGTCTGGATGACTCTCACAGCCTCTTAATTGTTGTTCTGACTGTTTCTCCTACTCTTCCCTTTTCATCTATTCTCTCTACAGAAGCCAGAGTTAACTTTTAATCAGAAATCAGATTTTGTTACTGTCTTGTTTAAGCTCTCAGTGGCTTTTCATCACACTGAATAAAATCCTAACTTCTGAGCATAGCCTACTGCCCTGTCATTATGCCCTATCCACACTGGCCTCCTTGCTTTTCCTTCTACTCTCCAAGCTCTTCTCAAGCTCAGGGTCTTTATACAAGCTGTTCCTGCTAACTGGAAGGGTCTGCAGCTGACTCTTGGAAAGACTGAGTATCTGTTCATCTCATAAGTCTCAGTTCCAATATCATTTCTTTAGAGGACCTTTCCTGACCTACCTGTCTCAGGGGCTTTCTTTCAGTTATTGTTACATTACCCTACTTATTTCCTTTACTCATTCATCATAATATATCATTATTTTATGATTAATAATGAACATTTCGGGGTGCCTGGGTGGCTCAGTCAGTTAAGCATCCAACTCTTTATCTCAGGGTTGTGAGTTCGAGTCCCACATTGGGCTCTGCGCTGGGTGAAGCCTATTTAAAAAATAATAATTATGAACATTTCTCTGTACTTCTTATGTGCAAGTACTGTACAAAGGACTTGACTTTATATACTTCACCTTATTTATTTTCTAGTTTCTTTTTTTCTTGTTTTCCCTGATGTCCCTGGCACCCAGTACAGTGCCTGGCGTACAGTAGACATTAATAATTGTTAAACAAATGAACAAGTTAATTGAGCACTTACTCTGGGCCAGGCACTGTGCTAAAGCACTTTACATACATTGTTTCATTTAATTTGCATTAATTAAGTCTGTGACATAGGGTACTGTTACGATCTTCCTTTTATAGATGAGAGGCTATGCCACTTGTCTGTTATCAGGAAGAATTAGGATTCTAACCCACTTCATCTGACTTTAGAGCTCCCTGGGAAGGCACTATAGAGGATTTAGAGGCCTGAGCACACACCAGCCTTCAGCCACCCACAGTTTAGACTAGAAGGTGGGAAATGAAAAGACTTCTTTTTTGAAGGGCTTCCTATTTCAGATCAGACCAGAGTTTCTAGGTTTTCACTGCTCAGCCAGGTGGCAGATTCAGGGCATGGGTCAGGACTCAGGATTATGCAGAGTGGGGCAAGCCAAATGCTCCAATTTCATTCTGAGCATCCTCGGTGGGGCCGGGGGACTGGCCCGGAGACCCCAGACAAGACTCTGAGCTAGACCGCATTCTGACCGCTGACTCCATCATGTCTTTCTACCTGTCTCAAATCAAGGATGAGACAAGGAGAAAAAGTAAAAATAATGAGCCTTCCTGGCACTTCTCCTTGGGAAACATCACATGTCAGGCCTGTGACACAGAACATGTTTGTTAGGCCAAAGGCTCCAAGCTCATTAGTGGGGAATGGTGCTGAGCAGCAAGCCACCCACACAACTCGCTCAGGAAACAAACACAGTGCAGTACCCATCCCTCCCGGGCCTGGGCATGCACAGTTCCACCATTATCAACATCAGCACACATCTGCACTGAAGGTCGGGTTGGCCGCAGGGCCCCAGGAAATGGATTGTGTGTAGGTGTGTCCCAGAGAGGCTGCTCATAATCCTCATAGTTACCATCCTTTACTTGCATTTGAGGTTTGCTTCTGCCCTAGTACAGAGTTCTCTAACTTGAGTCATTCCCTAATCAGCTTAACAACTTCCTCCATACCCCTGTACCATCAATACCAGTTTTGACTTAATACCTCTCTGTGAATTGACACACTTAATACAATCATCACTACATTAGCCTTGTCCTCAGTGCTATTTGTGAAATCACCAATTTGACATGCTGGTTATATGTTTTCCGAAGTCTGATAATGTAAACATACAACTCTTCAAAAAATGTTCATCTGGGTTCCACTTGAAATCATCTCGGTACAACCAAGATGCAAGACAATTAGTTTCAAAGAGACTCAAGAGACAACCTGAAAGAGCCCCCAATGGCCAAAGCTAGAACAATTTGAGGAAGAAAAGAAATAACATAGTACTGGATTATAGCCCAAAATATAAACTAAATATCCACGAGTCCATACTGATGTAAATAAATGACTGAATAAATAAATAAATTGGGGAGAATAGATAAATCTTCCTTAGGGGCGCCTGGGTGGCGCAGTTGGTTAAGCGTCCGACTTCAGCCAGGTCACGATCTCGCGGTCCGTGAGTTCGAGCCCCGCATCAGGCTCTGGGCTGATGGCTCGGAGCCTGGAGCCTGCTTCCGATTCTGTGTCTCCCTCTCTCTCTGCTCCTCCACCGTTCATGCTCTGCCTCTCTCTGTCCCAAAAATAAAAAAAAAAAAAACGTTGAAAAAAATTTTTTTTTAAATCTTCCTTATAGAAGAATTCCAAATAATTTATCCCTTCCAGGCTGTGGACCTTAATTCCTCCCTTGAGTGTGGGCTGCACTTAGTGACTTGCTCCCAAAGAGTAGAAAGAGAGGAAAACCAAGTAACTTCACAAGGGAGAAATTTGCTAAACACTACCTTGGCCAGGTACTAAAGGTGATCAAGTCATGTTGACAGCATGTATCCCTCACATGTCACGAGAAGTACATTACCTCGGTGGTATCCTTCACCAAAACCTATAACCCCAGGTGAACCAGAGAAGTCCAAATTGAGGGGAACTCTATAAAACACCTCACCAGTACTCCTCTGACAAAACTGAAAAGGTCATCAAAAAGAAGGAAAGTCTGAGAAGCTGTTCTAGGTCAGAGAAGACCCAGAAGACATATCGACTAAATGTAGTATATTGGATGGGACCCTGGAACAAACATGGATGTTAGTGGAAAAGCTAGTGACATCCAAGGAAAGTGTAGAGTTTAGTTCATAGGAAGGTACCAAGGTTGGTTTCTTAGCTGTAACAAATGCACCACAGTCATTTAAGATGTTAACAATATGGGAGACTGAGGGAGGGGTATATGGAAACTCTGTGCTCTGGGAAATCTCTGTAGTCTGTAAATCAAAGATTTACATTTATTTTCTGTAAATATAAAGGTTTGTTTAAAATAATAAGTTTCTTTAACAAAAGAGATGGGTGAACTAGTTTGGAGCATGAATTTTAAGTCATGCAGATCTGTGTATTTTTTTTCCTGTGTCTGCTAGAACTAATTTCACCAAGCAAGTAGCTTAAAACAATAGAAATGTATTCTCTCATCATTCTAGAGGCCAGAAGTTCAACATTAGTCTTACTGGGCTAAAATTAAGGCGTTGAGAGGGCCATGCTCCCTCCATAGGCTCTTCTACCTTCTGGTGGCTGTATCACTTCAGTCTCTGCCTCCACAGTTGCACTGGCTTGTCATGTTCTCTGTGTGTCTGTCTAATCTCCTTCTGCTATTTGTGATGGTATCTAGTGCCCACTAGGATAATCTTGGATGACCTCCTCATCTCAACATCCTTAATCACATCTGCAAAGATCCTTGTCCCAAATAAGGTAACATCTATAGGTTCTAGGGATTAGGTCCCTATATCTTTGGGTGGCCATTATTCAGCCTACTACAGCCTGGCTGTGTGAGATTTAGAACTTCTGTAGTATCAATAAGCCTCCTCAAAAATGTAAAATAACAAACTATATAATTATTTTTAAAATGTTCATCTGGGATCCACCTGAAATCATCTTAGTGATGGTTGGCTTGGGACCCAAGCCACACTTTGTCAAATTGGCGCAAGAGACTGGTCTCAGAAGTCAGAGAGACCTAAATTCTAAATCTGGCTCCATCATGTACAAGCTTGTGACCTCGGGTAAGTCAGCACACTCCTTGAAGGGCATTCTCATCTCCTGTACAAGAGGGATGCTAAGCCCTGCCTCAGAGGAAAGCTGTCAGAATTCATAGATCATGGAGCAGATGTACATTAGATGTTCAGTCAACCTCCTGTTTGTTCTCCCTCCACCTTATAACGTTACAGCTCACAAAATACTTTCTACATACGTGTTTGATCTCCACAAAATTTCACCCTGTGAAATAAAGCCAAAATTTCCTTCCTGTTATACAGATGGAGAAACTGAGACTTGATGTGAAATGACTTAGCCAATGGCACCCAACTAGAAGACTAGAGACAGCAGGTGTCTGAGAACACAAAGGGCAGGAGCCAAGAGGCAGTGCCTCTTTTAGATGGGGCTGATTTGCCAACTTGTTCACTTGACTTGTTTTCATGACTTTCATTACCTTTCTAGCCCTGGTATGCATTTGAATTTATGACCCATGATGTATTTCTAACTCCTGGCCCACGCTGCTGGAATTTGATAAAATCTATGGACTTGAAGCTTTGAAGCGATGCTCACAGCCCCTTGGTCTGGACTTCTCTGACTAAAAGGCTTTCTCTTCTCAGGACTGGATGAGACAGACTCATAGTTTGTCCCCTGGTTTGGCCAGGTTCCTGGTTTTGATAGCTCCTTATTCTGAGTCCTTGAAGCAGAGACTCAAGCAGGACCTTCATGCTGCAGGGCCCAGCATAGGGTTGGGTGTCCTGTAGGGGACCAGGGGGGGCTGCTGAAGGGAACTCATGCTCTGCCATGCGAGATCACACAGAGGGGGCCAGAGGATGTGTTGAGGGTCTAGGAGGTAAGACTGCCTGGGTTTCTATCCTGGTTCCCCCACCTGGTTCCGCCACAGCCTGCTTACCCTGGTCACCAAACGCACTCGCTGCCCCCAACCGGCCTGGGAGCTCCACCTCAGGGGCACAGGGGCTCCGGGGGCTGGGGCAGAGAGCCGCATCTTGTCCGCGGCTGCCATGGCAACGCCTGGAGGCTGAGAGGTGGAGGAGGGGCGGGTCCACGGCCCGGCCGGGAACGAGGCCCCGCCCCCACCCTGAACAGGGCTCGGGGCCTCGGGTCCGGTGATTCCGCGGCAGTTGTGGCGTTCTGGTTGATTCCAACAGCCTGACAAGCCGCATTGGACTGACCGACTGTGTCACACTAACCACAGACGCCATCACTGCCTGATAATCCGTCTGTCTGGCTGTGTCTGACTGAACGCAGATTCCGTGGGTGCCTGACAGACCGAGGCCGTGTGATCTGTCCGCCTGACCACAGCTGACTGACTGACTGCCCTACCTGGCTGATGGCATCTGGGCCCGACAGGGCGTGTCTCACTGAATCCATCTAACTGCGTTTGGCTGCCCAGCCCCCATCTGTGCTCAACAAGCTGTATCTGACTGACCGAGGCCCTCTGTGTCTGACTGACCCGCTTTCCGACTGATCTGTCTGCCGGGTGGTTTGACCACATCTCTGCTAAGCCTCCTGAGAGCGGCCGGCCGAGTGTGACTAGGCCTGGGCCTGACGCTCCTGCCGGGGCCCCTTCCCTGGCTGGCTGCAGGAGACTCGCTGACCACCCTGACCGCGTGGGGCCTCACTACAGCCTTGTGTGTGGCGGAGCCCGCCTGGCTGGGCACCGGGAAGGTTGGTTCAGTCCGCCTGATGTGTGGGCTGACCGCATCTGTCAGGCTGTGCGGCTGAGTTTGCATGGCTGGCTGGCTGGCTCTGGCTGACCGTCTGTGCCTCAGGGGCTGGGGCTCTGGGTGATGGAGTCTGCCAGACTGTCCCTCCCTGTCCGTCTGTCTGACTTGGCTTGACTGAGAGCGGCTGTGTCTGACTCCACCTGCCCGCTGCCGGGCTGGCTGACCTCCCTGGCATTCAACAAGAGTTGGGTTACACGGCCTGCCCGCTGTGCAACTGACCAGCCCACTCTGACTGCCTTGGCCCCTGAGATGCTCTCCCTAATGGCCACCTTCACTCCAGCTGTCCAATCAGTGGCTTCGGACATGTTGCTTGTCCAGGGGCCTGGGACCTAGACATTTTCAGCCACAAGTCTGGGCTTTGGGGATGGGTGGGAAGGTCTAAAGCAGGGGCACTGCTGGGGGATTGGATCCCAGGACAGAGGCCCGGTGGGGGAGCCAGGCAGCAGAAGCAGGACTCAAGGCCAGGTAGAGAGGCAGGTGGAAGAAACTATGGGGGTCCTCAAGGCCCCTGAGCTCAGGCATCTAATTCTGTAACAGAGTCAGCACCTTGAGGAGTCCTTCTGGTGTTTGGGTGTCTCCGGGCAACAACGCGTGACCCTGAAAACTTTGTCTATGTTTGTGAGGTATCTCTGTCTGTGCTTCACTGCTCTGCAGAAGGGGACTCTCGCAGACCTTAGACTTCCTCCTGACTTTAAATCTTTCTCATAGTTTGTGTGTGTGTGTGTGTGTGTGTGTGTGTGTGTGTGTGTGTATGGACCAGCCACATCAACCACATGGGATGGAAAGAGAGGCTGTGTACCAGAATAAAGGGGAAGGAAACATAGGGGATTAGATTAGAGGGAATGATATATTTTTTTAAAAAAGTAAGCATGTCAATTGCATGGGTGTGCTATGATTTATAGTTATTGTTATTAATAATAATAAATGAGAGCATTGGGCTAGCTTATCTTGATGGAGCTCTAGCATTCTAAGATGCTGCCTTTCCATTAATAACAAAGGCCTGGCTGCCTCATTGATTTCATTATAAGCAAAATGAGGAATGGGAGGAAATAAACGGCGCCATTCCCAAGGGCTCTGTCTTAGTCAGCTTGGGCTGCTATAGCAAAATGCCGTAGACTGGGGGGTTAAAAAACTTTTATTTCTCAAAGTTTTGGAAGCTGGAAAGTCCAAGATCAAGGTACAGGCTGACTTTGCTCCTGGTGAGGCCCTTTTCCTGGCCTGCAGACAGCTGTCTTTTTGCATTGTCGTCACATAGTAGAGAAAAAGAGAGCTATGGTCTCTTCTATGTGAATTCTCTTCTTCTTATAAGGACACCAATCCTATCATGGGGGGGCTCCACCCTCATAACGTCCTTCAAACCTAATTACCTCCCAAAGGCTCCACCTCCAAATACCGTCACCTTGCTAGTTAGGTCATCTAGAGGACTGGGGCTCTGTGTAGGGACTCTTTCATAATACCATAGGCCTAAGCTTTCTGATGTTCTGCTTTCACCCCATCCCTGCTCTGCTCAGAAAATGTCATGACTTTTCAACCTGGCTGTTAAGACTCATTGTGGTTTAGCTTTCAACCAAACTTCCTGACTTTATTTCCCACCTTCTCCTATGTGAATTCTCTACCCTTGCTGGATAGGTCTCTTCATTGACCCCAATATATGAATTTGGGGAGGACATTCAGTTCCTTGCAGACTCTCACAACATGAAGTTGGCTCTCAGCCAGTGTGGGCAGTGGGGCTTCCCCAGGCAGGGGCTGCAACAAGTGGCATGGAGCATTTGTACATCATTTATTTACTCGTTCATTTGACAAGTATTTATTGAGTACAAGTGAGTGCCAGACATTGTGCTGGGCTCTCACCCTCCTCTCATGGAACTTAGATTTATGCCTCTCAACTCTGATCCTGTCAAGGCCAAGTGCTGGGTTCCAACTGCATTCTTTTTGGACAACCTGAACAGCTGAAGGTGAGAGAGCTGGTATAGTGTGGTGGTTCTTAAAGAGTATCCCCCTGGAACTTGTTAGAAATGCAAATTCCTGGGTCCCACCATAGATGAACTGAATCAGAAACTCTCACGGTGAGGTACAGTGATCTGTGATCTATGTTTTAGCAAACCCCCAGATGATGGTAATGTGTGATAAAGTTTGAGAAGCACTAATGGAACAATTGAGTTTATTGGCTCTGGTGTCAAACTGACCATGTTGGAATCTCAATTCTCCTGCATAAGAGCTGTGTGATTTTGAGCAAGTCAATGAATCTTTCTGTGCCTCGCTTTTCTCATTTGCATGATCAATATAATTATAATTGCTTTAAATTATTGTTGTGAGTATAAAGTCATATAAAGAGCTTAGCACATAATGTATGTTCAGGATATTCACTGATGCATTGTTTAGAATAGAAAAGAAACATATATCCATAGGGGGCTAATTTAGTAAATCATGATCTGCCATACAAAGAATGAGGCAGCTCTTTATATACTCGTATGAAAAGATCTTCAGAATTTCCAAGTTAAAAAAAACAAGGTACAGAAGTATGTCCAGTATGCTCCCATCTGTATAAAAAAAAAGAATCTTCACAGAATCTTTATCTATGTATAGATTATTTCTGAAAGAAGACTCAGGAAACTGGTGACAGTGGGAAAAGAGATGGATGGCTGAAAATAGGGGAAGGAGGGAAATTTATTTTTACTATGCATGTATCTTTTTATGACTTAAAATTTGCAATATGTATATGCACGTCCTATTCACAAAAATGAAGTTTAAAAAAGAGTAGGGTGTACTCAGCATAGTGCCTGGCAGCGGCGGTAGTGATGATGGCCATTCCACAGCTCTGTGCAGATGATTCATTGCGGAAATGCAGCCCAGAGATAGCTGGCATGTGGCCACAGCCTCTCCTCTCCTCTCCTCTCCTCCTTTAATTGTATGTAGCCCCTGTCGCCCTGTCAGGGAATCTTTGCATTTAGAGATGCAAAGCGTCTTCAGGATTCTCTGGTGTAACCCTTTTATTTTAAGATGAGGAAACCAAGGCCCAGAGAGAGGCCATAACCAGCCCAAGGTCATCTAGAGGACTGGAGCTCGATGTAGGGACTCTTTCATAATACCATAAGCCTAAGCTTTCTGATACTCTGCTTTCACCCCATCCCTGCTCTGCTCAGAAACTTCCATGACTCCTCACCTGGCTGTTAAGATTCATCATGGTTTAACTTTCAACCAAACTTTCCGACTTTATTTCCCACCTTCTCCTATGTGAATTCTCTCCCCTTGCTGGATAGGTCTCTTCATAGACCCCAAATGCTCCTGATTTCCAGACACCACAACTTGTCAGTGCTGTGCTGCCTGCCTGAAATGCATTTCTCCTTCCCGTTTGTGGAGATCCTACCTACGCATGAAGGCAGAATCCCACCTAAATTGCACTTCCTTTAGGAAGTCTTCCCTGATTACCCAAGCTCAAAGAGCTCTCACCTTCTCCTGGATTAATTTAAAAATTTCTTGTAAAACTTGTGCTTCTTTTTTTTTTATTAAAAAAAATTTAATGTATATTTATTTTTGAGAGAGGGAGAGAGAGAGAGAGAGAGAGAAAGAGACCAAGTGTGAATGGGAGAGGGGCAGAGAGAGAGGGAGACACAGAATCCAAAGCAGGCTCCAGGCTCTGAGCTGTCAGCACAGAGCCTGATGTGGGGCTTGAACCCACAAACCTTGAGATCATGACCTGAGCCGAAAATGGAGATTTAACTGACTGAGCCACCCAGGCGCCCCAAACTTGGGCTTCTTAAGAGGGGGAATAGGATGCTCCTTGAGCAATGGGAAGTGGACTAGGATAGAGCCAGTTTCTCATCCTGACTCTCCATTTCTGGAGAAAATTGGGCAAATGACCTTGACCCTCGTTGTCTCAGGGAAGCATTGGGTGAGGACACCACTGAGCCCTCATGAAACCAGAATCCTGTCTGCAGGAATGAACTGCTAGGCCTGTTTCTACCCTGATGTTTACTTGGCCTAGAGGCCCAGCATGATGAAACACGGCCCTGTTGCCGAGCACCTTGGGAGGCCTTCCCTCCAGGGTCCCTCTGTGCTCAGACAGTGGCCCTTTGTGGAGCAGAGGAGCAGGACTGAAAGTGGAGCCTCTGCAACACACCCTCCCCATCCCCCCACCTCCAGCCACCTCCACTGGCAGCCATGGACCATCCTGTGTCTGGGTGGCCTCTGTTTGAAATCCATGGCTGGCGGCTGGCAGAGTGAGGTAGAGTCTCTAGGAGGCCAGCTAGGCTGGGAGGGTGAGAAAGGGTCTTGTCTAAGGGATCATCTCTTAACTCACTAGAGGCTGCTTATAATGGAGCTCCCCAAAGAGGAGACTGGTCACACTACAGGCCAGACTGACACTTTCAGCATCCTGCCACCGCCAAATATGCTCCTAGTAGAATTAGGGCTGGACCCTCTGATGTGGTCTGTTAGGGGTCTCTGGTTGGGGGCAGAGTGGGAAGGGGAGATTGGGAATCCTTAGATGTAATCCCAAACCTGGTGGGGTAGAGATGGGTGGGAGGGACTAGTGACTACAGGGAGGAAGGTAGTGTAGTATGTGTGAAAGGGTCCCCACCATTCTGGGGGTGTGGGATGGGAGGCCTAGGACTCCAGTTCCTGCTGAGCCACTAACTTGTTGGATGAAATTGGCTAGTGCTTCCCTTTTCTGTGCCTCTGTTTCCCTAGCTGTGCCTCATTTTCCCAGCTGCAAAAATTATGGAGGCAGAGTAGATGGATGTCAAGAGTTTTTGTAGTTCTGACTTTTCATAATTCTGTAATCACAGGGAGGAAAGGGAAGATCTGGGGGTGGGTTGGAGGTGGGTAACTGACACAATGCTCTCCATTGATTCACCAGCAGTCGCTAGGCAGCCTTTTCTCTGCCTCCAGGAACCCCTCCACCCTGTTTCCCCTCTCTCCTTTCCACCTGACTTTGAGGCCTTCTTGTAATGAGATCTAGAAACTGTTTGATTTAAATTTGTCTTATTCCATCTTATCCCCAGAGGAGGGGACTGTGCACAGAGCAGGAAGGGGGTCAGGAAACAAAAGGGAGAGGAGAATTAAGAGGTAAGAGTAGGGGGTACCTGAGTGGCTCAGTTGATTGAGTGTCCAATTCTTGATCTCAGCTCTGGTCTTGATTTCAGATTCGTGAGTTCAAGCCCATGTTGCACACCACGCTGGGTGTGAAGCCTACTTAAAAAAAAAAAAAAGGTAAGAGTGGGATGGAGGGAAGTATCAGAAGAGAGCTCAGCAATTGCTGAGTGGAAGAAAAAGGGAAGGGAGAGATGGTGAAAGAGGGGGAGTAGAAAGGAAAGAGATAAAAGAGAGAGAGAAAAAGGAGGCTGATGTGAGATGGGGAAAGGGAAGGTATGAATGGAAGAGAAAAACAGGAAGAGACCATGAGAGAAGACCACAGCCTGGGCCAACACACACACATGGGGACATCTCTGGACAACAAACAGTTCAGTCTGGCTGGAGCTAAGAGTGTGTGGGTAGCAGGGGCACAACATTAGAACTGGATTGAGAAGGTCTTGAATGCCAGGCTAATGACTTTGGTCTTTATATTTACTATTTTCTGTTGCCCAAATCCCCTGTGATAGACTAGGTGAGGCCCAAGGATGTTTTTCATTCATCCGTCCATTCAATAAGGGACGATGTCTTATCCAGCTCTATATCCCCAGAGCATAGAACTATGTCTGCATAGAAGAGGTAGTCAGGGAATGCCTGTTAAAATTGAGCACTTGAAAAGAAGTGGAGCACTTGGAGAAAGCGGGGCTGAGGCAATCTTGCAGAAAATATAAGAATAACCATAGTA
This sequence comes from Panthera leo, assembly GCF_018350215.1. NCBI lineage: Eukaryota > Metazoa > Chordata > Mammalia > Carnivora > Felidae > Panthera > Panthera leo. The sequence goes on along the minus strand of NC_056681.1, from coordinate 23,199,593 downwards.
CAAGCTAGAAAGTGCTAGGCAGCCCAGAAGAGTTCAGATAAGAGTTATGACAGATCAGAGGAGAGTGAGACAGCCTGCCTGCTATCCACAGCAAAAGAATCCCAGAGAAGATTGTTTGGGGGCTCAGCTTTGGTCACATACCTAGCCTGGAATTAATCCATGTGGTCAGGTAGATAGATTCTATTGGAGGATACAGGGTTCTATGAATGAGGGGAAAAGCAGAATTCTCCAAAGGAAGGTGGGCGGGGTGGGGGGTGGGGGGAGGGGAGTGATTATTACCCTATGAAAGGAATTTAGAACTGGGCACAGCTGCCACAGTCCGATGTTGTGGGGAAAGGTGAGGCATGAACAGGGAGCAGTGAGTAGGGTAAAGTTTGCCGTAAGATTGGCAGGAGCTGGAAGTAGAAATAGAGGCATACCACGGAGGGCCTCAGATACCAAGCTGAGGAGTTTGGACTTGTCTCTTGAGCTGGAGAGGGCCCTTGCTGGAACTGTGCTTTGGGAGAATTAACCAGACCACTGAGGTATAGAATGGACTGGAGGCCAGGAGAACAGCCACTAATGGGAAATTATTACAGTACATTCTCTGATAAAACCCATGTGCAAGATCCTTCACTCACATTGGTGTGCTATACATTGTAACTTGGTTTCAGGTTTTTGTTCTGCCCATTTTAAGTCAGAGAGCTGCAAAAGCCAGAAGTCATACCTCTGCCAAAAGGGACTGTCCTTTCCTTCTCCCAGGGCCGCAACCAGTTCACCTGGGGGAAAGATGCTCCAGAGATTTACAAAGGCAGGTGAACATTTGTAACGTGTTCAATCTTTGCAAATCGGTGGACAGTTTCTAGCCAGATTTCTGTAGTATGGTGGGACCTGTAGCCCCTGTCTTCGGACCTGGCATTTGATGAGAGTAGCACCTCCAAGCAATCTTAACAAGTGGCTTCATGCTCCTGTTTTTGAGCTGGGGGTGGCCCATGCCTGTAGCCCAGAGTGAAATATCTTTCCCAAGTATCTCTACAAAAGAGGATGCCATAACATGGCCTAGTGTGGAGCATATGACTTTGGAGTCAGACATCCTTGGCCTTGGGTCTTGGCTGTTCCACGTCTTAGCTCTAGAACTTTGAGTGAATTATGTAAGTGACCTGGACCCTTCTTTCCTTGTATGTAAAATGGGGGTAGTAATACCACCCATACAGAGTCACTAAAAAAGTACTTGGCACAATGCCATACAAGCCTCACGCACTGGGCAAGTGTGAATTCCTGTTCATTTTTTTAGTAACAGAGCTAGGTACTGTTAGAGCTGGAGGGGTCTCAGAAATTACTGGTCCCATCCTCTTACCTCACAGTGGTGAGAGAATTCCTGATTTTTAATCTAGGTCTGTCATGTTGCAATGTCTGCTGATTCTGTCTTCATTAGAAGCAGGAACTGACATCCCTCCCTGCCCTTCACTACATAAATCCTTTATGAGTTCTATACCTGCCCATAAAATGATATTTTGACCCCTGCATTTTTTTCCAAGAACATTTACCCATCGTTTGCTTCTTGATCTGCCAAAGGTATGATCAATTAGTGTACCATACTCAAAGTGATAGAAATATGTGGGAGGATTATATTAGCAACACAGTAGGCAAATCCTAAACGAATCCAGCAATCCTGGAATATCTGAAGAAAATTGATCATAATTGTTACTGGATAAGTTAAAAAAATAAATACAGTTATCCATATTTTTTTACTCTGCTTTTTATTATTTTTTTGGAATACAGATTGTTATTTTTATTGTGACAAAATATATGGACCCTAAAATTTACTATTTTAACTGATTTAGGACACTGTTCTGTGACATTTAAGTACATTCACAATGTTGTATAACCATCACCACTATTTCCAGTACTTTTTCATCAACCCAAACAGAAATTCTGTACCCATTAAATAATAACTACTTCCCTCTCAGTCCCTGGTAACCTCTATTATACTTTTTGTCTCTGTTAATTTGCCCATTCTAGATATTTCATATAAGTGGAATCACGTAATATTTATCCTGTTGTACGTATCTGGCTTCTTTCTCTTAGCACAATGTTTTCTGGGGTCATCCATGTTGTAACATGTATCAGAATTTCATTCTTTTTAATGGCTGAATAATAATCCCTTGTATGGATACACCGCATGTTGTTTGTCCATTTGTCTATTGATGGTCACTTGGGTTGTTTCCACCTTTTGCCTACTGTGAGTAATGCTGCAAGAACATTAGCTTACAAGTAACTATCCATGGGGTGCCTTGGTGGCTCAGTTGGTTAAGTGCCTGACTCTGGATTTCAGCTCAGGTCATGATCTCACAGTTCGTGAGTTCAAGCCCTGCATTGGGCTCTGTAATGACAGTGCAGAGCCTGCTTGGGATTCTCTCTTTCCCTTTCTCTCTGCCCCTCCCTTCTTGTGCTCTCTCTCTCTTCTCTATAAATGAATAAATAAATAAATAAATAAATAAATAAATAAATAAATAACCCCCACAAGTAACTATTAGTATTTTATCCAATCTATAATGAATGGAACTGTAGTAGGCTGGATAATGCCCCCCGCCCCCCAAGTCTCCCTCCAAGATATCAGCTTCTAATCTCTGGAACCTGTTTATTTACATGGCAAAGATTTTGCAGATGTGATTAAGTTAAGGGTCTTGAGATGGGGAGATTGTCCTGAATTATGAGGGTGGGCCCTGAATGAAATCCTTATAAGAGATAGACACAGGGAGACTTGACTGTCACTGCAAAGGAAAAGGAAATGTGACCACAGAGGCAGAGTTTTCAATGATGCAGTCACAAGCCAAGGAGTGCTCACAGCCACCAGGAACTGGCAGAGGCAGGGACAGATCCTCCTCTGTATCCTCTGATGGAGCTGGGCCCAATGCTACTGATTTAGGATTTCAGGCTTCCAGAAATGTGGGAGAATAAATATGTGTTGTTTTAAGCCACTAAGATTGTGGTGATTTGTTACAACAGCCATAGGAAACTGATACAAGAACTGATAGAAATAATGGGTATATACTAAAATATCACAAGGCTAAAAATTGTCAGAAGAATCAAACGTTTTTTGGACAGAATTTAGATCTGTGGGATCTAACCTGAGAAAATTAGACTCTCAAAGTGGCAGAAACCATAACCAAGAAATATTTCATATGGATGAAGAATTGACCAATTTACCTCTCTAGTCAAGTTTTGATGGAAAATAAATGATCTCAGTGAAAATAATTTCATTAAAATAAAAATGGGAAAATGTTGGAAACAGTTTGTGCCACAATCGGTCAAGGAATTAAATTGGCTTAATGGAATTTACCTCAGGAGAACAAAATTGCCTTGAACATTCATTGATGTTGATATAATCCTAAATACAATGTTTGTATTCATAAATAGAGTCAAACATCCTTGGGGTCAAAATATTTTATGTTCCTTTTCCTCGTATCTCTGAGCTTGACTGATTTTCAGAAAATAAAAGCCAGAATATTTCTTCTATGTAAGATGGGCCTATGGTTATAGAATCTAGCATGTCCTAGAGGCTAGAAACTCTAGAGATGGCTCTTGAGTAGAATCATTTCACATCCTAGGAAACGTAGGTCAGAAAAACAAAGGATGGTCTAAAATCATGTAGCAAATAAGATTTTCCCTTCAACTATCAAGCTCCTCCCTCCAATGTCAATTTCTGACAGCTTCTCAATAGCAATTTGGCTTTTGTGTGAGGGAGAAGATTTGGAAGTCCACTGAAAACCTTCCATATTTCAGAGCTGCTTTGGGCTGACACCATGAACTGATTGAGTCCACTCTGAGATTTGTGTTGGCCTCTAAGTGGGACCCGAGCATGTCCTCCATGACCTCTGCCATGACCCTCTAAGACAGGTCTAATCTTTCCGGGAAACATCTGCAGCACACCCCTACTGGTCTTCTGTTTTGTATATGTGCTGCCGAAGCGAGCACTACTGGTCTTCTGTTTCTACTCCTACCAGTCCATCCTCCACACAAAGCATTAAATGGTCTTTCTTTATTAAATACTAAATTTAACAGTTGTTACAAAATAATTCGGATACACCAAAAAGCATGGTGCATATCATTTCATACCCATTAAGTTGGCTATAATAAAAAAGAAAGACAATAACAAGTGTCGGTGAGGATGTGGAGAAATTGAACCTTCAAATATTGCTGGTAGGTTGTAAAATCATGAAGCTGCTTTGGAAGTTCTTCAATAAGTTAAGTATAGTTACCACATGACCCAGCAATTGCACTCCCAGCTATATATCCAAGAGAAATGAAAGCGTAAGTTCATACACAAACTTGCACATAAAAGTTCATAGTATCATTATTCATAACAGCCAAGTGGAAACAACCCAAATGTACATCACCTGATAAATCAATAAACAAAAATGTAGTATCTACATACAATGGACTATAATTCAGCCATAAAAGGAATAACATACTGGTTCATGCTACAACATGGGTAAATCTTGAAAACATTATGCTAAGTGAAAGAAGCCAGCCACAAAAGACCACATGCTGAATGATCCATTTATATGAATGCATAAAAAGAGAAAGTGGATTAGTAGTTGCCAGGCTAGTAGGAGGGGGGAATGGGGAGTGACTGCTAATGGACATGAGGTTTCTTTGGAGTGATGAAAATGTACTGGAATTACAGGAGTGATTGTTGCATAATCTTGTGAATAAACAAAAACCCAGTAAATTATACACTTAAAAATGATGAATTTTATGGTATGTTAATTATATCTTGAGACAAATTATAGTGCATGGTAGTGTACACTCATGTGCATACTACCCAGCTTAAGAAATGAACTGTTACAGACAAAATTGCAGCTTCCTGTGTACCTCTCCTAGAGCCCATTCCCTCCCTTTCTACCCAGAGGTATCCACTATCCTACAGTTTATCCTGGTGTTTATCATGGTAATAAACACCTTTATTTAAAAAAATTTTTTTTAATGTTTATTTCTGAGACAGAGAGAGACAGAGCACGAGTGGGGGAAGGGCAGAGAGAGAGGAAGACACAGAATCCGACGCAGACTCCAGGCTCCGAGCTGTCAGCACAGAGTCGGGCACGGGGCTTGAACTCACAAAGTGTGAGCTCGTGACCTGAGCTGATGTCGGTCGCTCAACCAACTGAGCCACCCAGGTGCCCCAATAAATGTCTTTAAAAGTTTTACTACAAGTATCCCTAAACAATATATATCATTGCTTTGTATATTTTAAAGCTTTATATAAGTTGTATCCTTTACAATATGCTTTTTTTTCTACCAACATTATGTTTTTGAGAATTATCCATATTAATTTTATGTGTCAGTTTGACTGGGCCACAGAGTGCCCAGATATTTAGTTAAATATTATTCTAGGTGTGTCTATGAGAATGTTTCTGGATGAGATTAACATTTGAATCAGTAGACTGAGTAAAGCAGATTGCCCTCCCCAGTGTGAGCAGGCTTCATCCAGTCCATTGAAGACCTGAATGGAACAAAAAGGCAGAGTAAGGGAGAATTTGTTCTCTCTGCCTGGATGTCTTCTGGCTGGGACACTGTTCTTCTCCAGACTGGAACTTAACACCACTGGCTCTCGTGGGTTTCCAGCTTGCCACCTGCAGATCTTGGGACTTCTCAGCCCAACCACGTGAGCCAATTTCTTATTATCTATCTATCTATCTATCTATCTATCCCCTATTGGTTCTGTTTCTGTGAGAACACAGACTAATATAATTTGTGGTTTTTGTGTCTTGTTTAAGAAAGCCTTCCCCACCCTGAGGTCCAAAGAATGGTCTTTTGTTGCTTCTAAAGATTTAAAAGTTTTGCTTTTCAAATTTAGGTCTTTAATCCAACAGATAGTTATTTTTGTGTATGCCATGAGGTAGGAATCCAATTTTATTTTTTTCCAAACGAATAACCAATTGTTCAGTATCATTTTTAAAGTAATCCATCTGTATTAGTTTCCTAGGGCTGTCATAACAAATTACCACAAACCGGTGGCTTAAAACAACAGGAATTTATTCTCTCGCAGTTTGGGAGGCTGGAGTCCAAATCAAGATGTCAGCAGGGTGGGCATCCATCTTTCTGCTGGAGACTTTAAGGGAGCAAACACCCCATGCCTTTATCCTAGCTTCTGGCGATTGCCTGCAGTCCTCGGAGGTTCTCTGACTCATAGACATATCACTGTATTCTCTGCGTCCACCTGCACGTTGCCACCTCCTCTGTGCGTCTGTATATCTTCTCTTCTTATAAGGACACCAGTCATTGGATTTGGGGCCCATTATAAATCCAGGATGAGTTAATCTTTAGATCCCTAACTAATCACATCTACAGCTACCCTATATCCAAAAAAAAAAAAAAAAAAGGTCATATTCTGAGGTTCTGGGTGCATGAATTTGGGGAGGGGGAACACTTTTCAACCCACCACAACATCCTCTGCTCTTCTTTTGTAAATGTCATGTCTGTCCTCTATCAAATTTCTATATCTGTGTGGGCGGAGTGATCATTTTATAATGCCATTTCAAGTCCTTGATGAAATGGTTGTACACTTTGCCTGAAATAATCCTCACAATAGTCCACAAGGTAGATACTACTAAAATCACCCATGTTGTAGGGAGCGTACTAGGTAGCATTTGCTACATCATGCTGTGATAGCAAACAGTCCCCAAATCTCAGTGTCTTACACAACAACAAAGTTTCTTCCCTCGCATTAAACATCAGTAGCTGTAGTGTGGCTGTAGGTGGTTGGAACTTTGTCCTATGGGTCTTTTCACTTTCAAATTTGGGCTGAGGGCACAGACCCTATCCAGGACATGCCATTCCAATGGCAGAGATAAAATAGTATGATTTTATTTTTTATTTATTTATTTTTTATTTATTTTTTTCCAACTTTTTTTTTTTAAATTTTTATTTTTGGGACAGAGAGAGACAGAGCATGAACGGGGGAGGGGCAGAGAGAGAGAGGGAGACACAGAATCGGAAACAAGCTCCAGGCTCCGAGCCATCAGCCCAGAGCTTGACACGGGGCTCGAACTCACGGACCGCGAGATCGTGACCTGGCTGAAGTCGGACGCTTAACCGACTGCGCCACCCAGGCGCCCCAAAATAGTATGATTTTAGAATGAAACATCCAATGGCTCTTCAAATTTCTACTTAGAACTGGCATATAATCTCTCCCACCCATATTTCACTGGCCAAAGTAGGTCATGTGGTCAAGCCTGGCATGGAAATGTACTCCTTCCTCTGGAGGGTACTCAAGTCACAAATCAACTGGCTAGAATGCATAATCTTACAAGAAGGGGGAAAGCAAATAATGGGAATAATAATATCTCTACCAAAGGTTTTAAGTAAACTTGTCCAAGGTCAAACAGCTGAGAAGGGACAAAGGCAAATTCAAACCCAGATTGTCTTTCTCCAAAGCCATAGTGCACTCTGTGGCTCCCTATTGCCTGCTAGATGGAGTCCAAATGTATCTAAGCATTAGGGCTTCTGCATATGCATTCCTGCAGGCTGGAGTTCCCCTCTGCCACTTCTGCATGTTCAACTCACTCTTTAAGACTCCACTCTAACCTCAACTCCTTTGCTAGTTTCTCTCCTTGGAATTAATCACCATGTGCCCCCATCACTCTTTATAAGTATATATTACTTTGTACTCACATTTGTACTCACTCTGAAGCATGGGGATGCACTCTTATTTGTCCTGTGTCCCCACTGCCCCCTCTGCCCCCTGGGGGCAGAGCCTTACCCCCTCTGCCCCCTGGGGCTTGTGTGGTGTTTCCTAAATGTTTGCAGCATTCAGAGAGGAGATGAGTTGGGGGCACAGCCTGCAACTGGGCTGTCCTCCTGGGGATGAGAGCACTTGGCCTACTTTTCCACCCCTGTAAACTAAGCTTAGCACCTGGTGCTCCGGTGACTGGCAATTCAGCTCCGTGTGACTCACCCTGTAAGCCTTCACCCTGTCACCTCAAGGCCCTGGGCTGGGGTGTGTGTGCTGGTGGTGTGTGTGTGGAGGGAGGAGGTGGAATTAACTTTTGCCTTTCAAAAATGCTTCCCTTTCCCTGCCCCAGAAAAAGGACCAGTAAAAGTCCTTCTCTTAAGTGGGCTGGGCAAGTCCCTACCCATCAGACCTAGGAAGATTGGGGAGGCCCTGCAAGGTACAGAAGAAGGAGGGAAGTGCTGCTGGGTCAGAGGAGAGGAACAGAGAAGTGGAAAGAACATTGAACTGCACATTGAAAGATTTTACTAACTTGTCAGAGTGATTTAACTTAACCTCTCTGAGCTTCAGTTTTCCCTGCCCTAAACTGGAGACCATACTGATTTTGCCCTCCTCCCCAGGTTGTTACAAAATTATATAGTAAAATGCTGGAAGCTTTTGAGAACACAGCCTTGGATGCACACACTTGTATTGGAATCCTCCTCATAAGCTGTGCGACTGTGGGGAAATCATTTCTTTCCACGAGCCATAGTATCCCTGCCTATAAAATGGGAATAATAATTATAGCTTCCTTCCAAGGTGAGAAAATTCTGTAACATTGCTCGGCATATAGTGCCCAATATTACTGGCTGTTTTCATAAGAGATGATTTAAGGAAAAGACCACATCAGGTGTTTGCAAACATTAAAAGAAGGGAGACAGAGTCTAACTTTTCCTAGAACTGGCTGCTTCCTTTAGCCAAGTATGGGGTGTGGCTCAAAGGAATGAGGAAATAGTTCATAAGGTGACAACACAGAGACCTGTTTGTCTTCACAGAACTTAGGGGAGGGGTAGAGTTGTTAGCTGGCCCTCCCCAAAGACTGGAGGACCTTGTCTCCAACTCCCACCCCTACAGATGCAGGCCTTTGACTTCTTGTCCTCTCCTACCAATCTCTTCACTGGGGAAGCTGCCTTTGTAATAATAATAACAATAGTAATGAGAACAATGGTATTGTTACTTTGAAGCTTGTAAAGGCTGATACATTATCCCAGTTATCTTTCGTAATCTCTCTCCCATAAAAAGAATCCAGAATTAGAAGGGACTTGGGGATTTTTCTGCATTTCAGAGATAGGAAAACAAATCCAGAGAAGGGAAGGGATTTACCCCAGAGCACACAATAAGTTAAAGGCAGAGGGAGGACTAGAACCTGCAGTGCCTGACTCCCAGTAGAGGGTCAATGCTCCTTTCGTGACATAGCTGTCCTTGGTTTTCCGTTCTGACAGCCCCCTTGTCTCCTCTCGTATCTCCTGGACCACTGCAGTGGTTCCTAACTGGTCCTCCCAGCCTCTGGTCCCTCCATGTTGGTTTGTTCTGTACATACAGCCCAATAGCTGTCTGGAAGCACAGCCTTGATCTTGTTTTTTCCCTCCTAATAGAACTTGCCCATTTTTCAGCTTGAGTGGTCGGTCACCTGGTTCCTAGTTCAGCTTCCAAATGAAGACCCAGTCTCTTTTCTGACAGAAAGTAAATAAATTTTTGCTGATTAGATTGAGAATGAGGGCTGGCTTTGCTACTTACATTATGTGTTGGCATTTTCTCTTCTTTTCCAAAAAGTTTTTATTTAGGGGTGCCTGGGTGGCTCAGTCGGTTAAGCATCTGATTCTGGATTTCAGCTTAGGTCATGGTCTCAAGATTGTGAGATGGAACCCCGAATCAGGTTCCACGCTGAGTGTAAAGTCTGCTTTGGATTCTCTCTCTCCCTCTCTCTCTGCCCCTTCTCCTGGTCATGCTTGCCTGCTCTCTCTCTCTCTCTTTCAAAATAAATAAACATTAAACAAAATACACAGATCTCTTTTTTAAAAAGTTTTTATTTATGGGGCACCTGGGTGGCTCAGTCGGTTAAGCATCTGACTTCGGCTCAGGTCATGGTCTCGGGGTTCATGGGTTTGAGCCCCGTGTCGGGCTCTGTACTGACAGCTCAGAGCCTAGAGCCTGCTTCGGGTTCTGTGTCTCCCTCTCGCTCTCTGCCCCTCCCCCACTTGCGCTCTGTCTCCCTCTTTCTCTCTCTTTCTCAAAAATAAACATTAAAAAAATTTCAAAAAAGTATTTAAATTCCAGTTGGTTAGCATACTGTATAATATTAGGTTCAGGTGTACAATATAGTAATTCAACACCTCTGTACATCACCTGGTGCTCATCACAAGTGCACTCCTTAATCACCATCACCTGTTTTACTCATCCCTTCACCCACCTCCCCTCTGGTAACCATTACTTTTTGTTCTCTATAGTTATGAGTCTGTTTCTTGTTTTGCTTCTCTCTCCCTCTCTTTTTTCCCCTTTGCTCGTTTATTTTGTTTCTTAAATTCCACCTATGAGTGAAATCACATGGTATTTATCTTTCTCTGACTGAGTTATTTCTCTTAGTGTAATACTGTCTATAGCTCCATCTGTGTCATTGCAGATGACAAGATTTCATTCATTTTTATGGCTGAGTAATATTCCATTGTGTATACATGCCACATCTTCTATCCATTCATTCTATTGATGGCACTTGGGCTGCTTCCATAATTTGGCTATTGTAGGTAGTGCGGCTATAAACATTGGGGTGCATGTATCCTTCAAACTAGTATTTTTGTATTCTTTGGGTAAATACCTAGTTGTGTGATTTCTGGTTCGTGGGGGTAGTTTTATTTTTAACTTTTTGAGGAAACTCCATACTGTTTTTCACAGTGGCTGCACCAGTTTACATTCCCACCAACAGTGCAAGAAAGAGGACTCCCTTTTCTCCACATCCTAGCCAGCACCTGCTGTTTTTTGTGTCATTGATTTTAACCATTCTGACAGCTGTGAGGTGATAGCTCATTGTACTTTTGATTTGCCTTTCCCTGATAAGTGATATTGAGCATCTTTTCATGTGTCTGGTGGCCACGTGGATGTGAAGACCCAATCTCTTTTAATACATTTATTGTTAGGGAGTCAATAAATGACTTCCAAGGTCATTGGGTCCCAGTGACTCCCAAGGTCATTGTTTCATTCTCGGATAGCTGTGATGGTTAGTGCATTCTTTATAGTGAGCTGAAATTGTCCTCCCTGATGTCTACCCACTAGAGCTGAGTGGGATTCTTTCACATCCATTCAGTCAGCAAATTTGTAGTCAGTGTGTAATATGGACCAGGTTCTCGGTAGACTGGATGCCCAGAGGAACAGAAAGAGAAATTAGACATAGATCCTTCCCTCAGATAATGTGGCCTAGGGGTTTGCAGAATTTTTTTTGTTTATTAGACCTGAATAATAGGAAATTATTATTCCCCTTTCTGTGTGACAACCCTTCAGAGGCTTGGAGATAGCCACTATATCCACCCTATGCTTTCCCTTCTCAAGGCTATTGTAAGTCAGTCATCACACAACATGGGATCCAGGTCCTCAGCATTCTTGTCTCCTCCTCTAGACATGTTCTCATGTGACAGTGTTGCCCTCAGAATGTGGGTCCCAGAGCTGAGCCCCATGGCCCAGACGTGATCTGCCCAGGGCAGCACCTGGCTGGTCTGACCTCTGGTTTCTGTTGATACAGTATTATCATGTTCACTTTCCCCCTCTTCCTTCTTTTCTTCCCTCCTTCTCTCCCTTCCTCCCTTCCTTTCTTTTTTACAGCTACATTGCACTGTTGAACTTGAGGTCAACTCAAACCTTTAAGTCATTTTCACTGGAACTCTTCTTTTGTTTTTTTAATGTTTATTTATTTTGAGAGAGAGAGAGACAGAGAGAGGGGGGAGAGAGCACAGAGTGGGGGAGGGCAGAGATAGAGGGAGAGAGAGATTTTCAAGCAGGCTTTGAGCTCTCAGAGCAGAGCCCTACGTGAGGCTCAGTCTCACAAACTGTGAGATCATGCCCTGAATTGAAATCAAGAGTCGGTCTCTCCACTGACAGAACCACCCAGGTGCCACTCACTGGAACTCTTCTTAATCTAGATTCTTTATATCTTGTACTTTGGGCACTTGATCATTTGGAACTGTACAGTCCAATATGGCAGTCACTAACCCCATGTGGCTAGTTAAATTTTAAGTACTAAAAATTAAATATTAAAATTTCAGTTTCTCAGTTGTACTAGCCATATTTCAAGTGCTCTACAGCCACTGGTAGCTACAGATTTAGGACATTTCCATCATCGCAGAAAGTTCTGTGGGACTGCTTTGGCTTGAACCAAAGGGCAGGAATTTACATTTGTTCTGTGCGGCACCTCATCTTGTTGGTTCCAGCACAGCCCCAAGGCTGCTGAGATCTTCTGGAAACTAATTTTGGTTTACAGAGTGTTTGCCCTTCCAGCTTCATGCCAGCAGCAGATCTGATAAGCATTTCATCCCTTCCTTTGCTTCATCTGAAGCCACTGATAAAAATGCCAGCAGAGCAGAGAGGGCTGCAAGTGAGCCCCGCACGTGGCACTCAGCACTCTGGCCCCATGTGGCAGTCGTGCAGTAGTTTAACAGATGAGGCCTCCATACCAGGCTTTGCGTGCTGTGCCCTGAGTACACACAGGGAGACGGACGGCAGCAAGTTAAAGAGGGTTCTGCTGTGGTGGGCGCTCTAGTAGTTCACATGCCTTTGTCTCACAACTGGGACTGCTTCTGTCTGGTGTACGGTGGTTAAAAACGCAGGCTTGGGAATCAGCTTCCTGGATTTGAATCCTGGCTCTGCCACTTCATCAAACTATGTACTGTCTTTGTGTTTCAGTTTCCTACTGTAGAAAGAGGGGATAAGAAGAGCCTCTTTCTCACAGTGTTATTGCGTGATTAAATGAGTTAGTGCAAGCAAAGCTCTTAAAACAGTGCCTGGAACGTAGTAAGTGCTCCAAACATGCCGGTTATCATTAGTTCTTATTATTAATTATAATTTTCTCCTCCTGGACAAGACGTGCTTGGTCTTGCTTTGGGGCCTTGGCTCCCTCAGTTCTGCTCTTAGTTTGTGGAAATTCTTTGGAGTGCAAACTAAGCCCCCCTCCTTGATTTTTTAGGTTCTCAGCTGCTTGTTTGGCATTTAGTTTCCTATGCTGGAGGAAAGGACCATAGTGAAGAACTTGAATAATGGTTGGGCTTTATCTTAGCTGTGCTGCCTGGTGGAGAGACCTAGGACAGGCCGCTCATCTGCAAAATGGGGATAATCACAGCTGCCACATAGGACTCTATAGGCTAAGGGAGACAAAGGAGGTGAAAGCTTCTGCACATAATAGGCCTTTACCTTCGTTTTGACTTTCAGTAAAACCCACGAAATACATAACACTTGCTTCTTTCCCCTGGCTCTGCTTTATTTAGTATCTAACAAAGGAGGACAGGCTCATTACTCCTTGTACTTCTGGAGGGCCTGGCCTTGTCCCAGGAGCCCTCAGTTTCTTCATCTGTGGAACGGACCCCCCATCTTCTCCCCGCTGCTATCTTGCTGAACTTGGGTTAATTCCTCCCTCCCCAAACCTCAGTCTATATTCCAAGTAGGACCTGAAGGAGCGCCTATAAAGGCTAGAGGTTATAATCCTAATTTAGAAAAGCTCCTTACTCTGGTCGTGCCAGAGCCTGTGGAGGGTGAGCGTTGGGGTCAGGGGCCAGTTCTTGGGAGGGCCCCAGAGAGTCCAGAGGTAATGCCACCTGGGAGAGGGCTGGAAGGCGCTGCGCGATCTTCCGCAAGCTCCGGCGGCGGGAACAATGGACGGGTGGTGGGGAGGCTGGTGGGCGTCGGCCAGGTCCCGGCTGGAGGTAGAGGAGGCCGGCGAGCGGGACGCCGGGCCGTGGGGTTAGCCCGGGGCACCGGGCCGGGAGCCGAGGCGTCTTAGCTACGGAAAACCCAGGCCGGCGCTGCCGAGGCCCAGGGAGGAGGTGGGGGCGGGGCGCGAGCCCACCGGGCCGGGACGGGGAGGGCGAAGAGGCCCGGGTGGGGTCGGTCTCCTCTCCGTCGCCCAGCCGCTCGGCCCCGGCCTCTGAGCTCCGCGGCGGCTCAGGTAGACGCCGGGCGCAGGGCCCACGTGGGGAAGCGGGCGGCGGGCTACGGACGCCAGGAGGGCTCGCGGGGCTCAGCCCCCTCCCCTCCCCTCCCCGGGGGCCGGCGCGGCTCCTCCCGACGCGCGGCCCCGGCTCCGGCGGCTCCGGCGGCTGCGGCGCTCCCCGGCTGCTCGCCGTTCGGCGCCGCTGCTCGCTAGCTCGTGGGCGGCTGCTGGGGAGGCCGGGATCGCCGCCGCCGCCTCCTCGGGGGCAGCCAGCCGGGGCGGGGCGGAGGGGGAGCCGGGGTGTGGGGGGAGGGCGGGGAGGGGGCTGGGCGCCGTGGGAGGGAGAGAGCGAGCGAGCGAGCGAGCGGGGCATTTCTGCGCAGCTCGAGTGCGCCTCGGAGCCCGCCCGGGCGGCCGCCGGACGCACGGACTGAGGACAGACAGCGCCCGGAAGCCGCGCCGCCCCTGCCAGGTTAGCCGCCCGCGCCACCGTCGTCCGGGCCCCGGGGACCCCGCCGCGTCTGCTCTCGTGTGTGTCTGTGTGTGGCGAGGGCTCCGGGCTCGGTCTCCCGTCCTCGAGCACTGACAGGCCGGCTCCCGGGGGCTGGACACCCGCGGGGCGGAGGGCGGGCGTCCCAGCCAGGAGCCCCGGGCCTTGGTCCGTGAGTCCCAGTACTGGCGCCGGTATGTGTGGCGGGGTCCACATCTCCGGGTGCTGGGTGTGAGCGCGCGTGTGCCCGTGGGTCTGGGCAAGTGGTTGCTGTGTGTGTGCGCGCGTGCGTGTGCTCGGGGTGTGCATCTGCGTGGGAGGGGGGGTGTGCGCTGTATGTCTCCGCGTGTCTGGACTGGATGGCGTGTGTGTATCTGGGTGAGGGTGTGTGTGTCTGCGTGTGTCCGTGAATGTGTCTATTAGAGGGTGTGTCCCAATATGTAGCTGAGTGTGTGTACATCTGGATGAGGGTGTGTGCCAGTGGCCTCGCTTGTGGCTGGACCCCGTGGCTGTGTGTGTGTGTGTGTGTGTCGCCGTGTGAGCGCCAGTGTGACTCCCCGGGTGTGCGCGTGTGAGGGCGGGTGTGCACCCGCGTAGCCCCCGTGTGCGTGTGCGCGGCTTTGTCTCCGCACTGCCGGGAGGAAGGGGTGGGGGTGGGGGGGGGCGGCGGCCGACGCGCTCTAGTCCCCGGGAGCCAGCCACTTGGCCGGGGCGGTGGGTGGCGGCGGCGGCGGGAGTGTCCCCGCCGGGCGGAGACTCTCTGCCGGCAGGTGGGCGGCCACACCCCAGGGTCCAGAAAGAGCTGGGCTGACGGCGGAGCCCGCGCACCCGGGCGAGCTGGAGCGGAGGGCGTGTCCTGCCTGAAGCCCGGGTGTGTGTTTGTGTGTGCGCGCGCGTGTGCGTGTGTGTGCGCGTATGTGTGTGTGTGTGGAGGGGTGGGCGTGTGTGCGTGTCGGTGTGTGTGGGGGGGGTGGTGGCAGCAACAGCGGTCCTCAGGCTGGTGACCAAGTCGGTTCAAGGATCCATTTCCTGTGGCGGCCTGGGGACAGTGGCCCAGACCGGGCCTGATCGGGTCAGCCACACTCCCACCCTCACCCTTACAGCTCTCAGGGGTAGAGCTGCACCTTAGGTGCCCTGAAAGGAGGGAAAACCGCTCTCTTAAAGGGCCAGAGCCCATATGGGAATACGACCCCCCACCCCTCAGGAGACCTCTACTCTGAGAGTGGTCTCTGGGTGTGTCTGTACCCCTTTCCCCACGTACTGGTGTAGCGCATGCATGTCTAGATTTGTAGTCTGTCTGCATGTGTGTCTCTCTGTGTTTTTCTTCTGCATTTGGGTGCCAAGGTATGTTTTATCAGTGAACAATGAATACTGTATCTTTATGTACATGTGTATGTGTTTTTATAAGTTCTGGTATATTTGTTTTTATGTACATGTATAGCTGTTTGTATATTAAGTGAGTCTATGTGTGTGGGTTTGCAAGAGACATGCCATTTTGCTGCCAGCTAGGATAGGATAGAAAAATTCTGTCCAGGGCCACTCTAATATAGAAAAACTGGGTGAAAAGCTGGTTTAGAAATTTAAAACCCCTGGTTTTGTGGGTTTCAGATGCTGGTACTGAAATGTGGGTAGATTGGGGGTAGCCTGGATACAAGGATAGAGGGAAGCTGAGACTCTTATGGAAGAAAGGATTTGTTCCGGAGGAAGGACATCCAAGTGCAAGAATTCTTCCTCCACTTCCAGTTTTTCTTCCCTGTTACTTCACCTCCCCTCTCCGCTGCTCTGCTTGCCAGGATAAAGTGCACAGGATTTGGAGTGTAAAAGGGAGGGAGCTGAGAGTGTAAAAGGAAGGAGGGTGGATGGGTGATAGGATTGGGGGCCAAGAGCAGATTTCTGCAATTCTTAAAATGTTTCTGGCAGCAGAATCTGGGGAAAGCTGAGCTTGCTGTCCCCTTTCCTGAATCCCTTTCCTGGGACAGGAAAGACTCTGGCTTGGAGCTCAGGAGCCCTGGAGTCTGGTGCAGGGGTCTTCTTTGGACTTTGGTCAACCCTTTTGTGTTTATCTGTTCACTCAGCACATTTGTATTGCACTTCTCTTACGTAAGAGTCTAAACCCCCTAAGCCTCAGTTTCCCTGGCTGAGCAGGTAGTAAGATAAATTCTGGGACTCAGAGCTCCCTTAGGTGTCTCAGAGTGATGGAGTTTGTCTCATTGCTACCCAGATTTAGAAATCTACCTTTCTAGCCCCCAAGGATCCTGGCTGTGGTCCCCACTCACTATGCCCCCATATCCTTTGCCCCCATATCCTTTAGAGCAGTAGCTCTCAAAGTATGGTCACTCCACTAGCAGCAGCAGGGTCACCTGGGATCTTGTTAGAAATGCAAATCTGAGGGACTCCCATCGGACAAACTGAATAACTCATGGAGCCCAGCAGTCTATGTTTTCACAAACACAGGTGATTGTCTTGCCCTAGAACTTAAGAGAGGTACAGAGAGGCAACTGGAACCTCCTATAGGTTGAAACACCGGGAAAGCATCCCTTGTCTTCTCCCACATACGTACTGAAGTGGCCCTGCAGCCCTAGCCTGGCAGGTGGGGGTTCTGGTTTCAAGTCCCAGGTCTTCCCTGAGATCTTGGACAAATTACCCCTTCACCGAATAATGTAATAACTCGTTGTCTGCTCTGGGCTTGGCTTTGAACAAGGGGTGTCATTGCTCTGCTCAGTTCTCTGCTCCTTACCTTGACCTCTAAGACCTTCAGGATCAAGTCCCTGCCCACCTCTCTGGAAACCAGCTACTCTAGCCTTCTTTTAGTTCATCTAGGCACCATGAACTCTCTGGCCTCTGGGATTTTGCACATTCTGTTCCTTCTGTCTAGCATACTCTTCCCTTGATTCTTACCTTGTTTAACTCCCATTCTTCAGATTTCAGCCCAAGAGTGATTTTCTCAGGGGGGCTTCTGCCAACTCCCTGGAATGTCAGTTTTTCTTGTTACACGTTCTTAGAGCTCCCTGTAGTTCATAGTGTTCATGAGAGTTTGTAATTATACATAAACTTGCTAGTTGTTTGTCTCCCCTCACTAAGGTGCAAATGTCACCTGGGTAGAAATTTGCTTTCATTCTTCCCAGTGTCCCCACACAGTGCCCAGCTTATGATTGGTATTTGATAAATTTGTTGAAGTGGATGACTTTATATAATGGGTGATGGTACTAAGTGATTCCCAAAGTGTTCCCTCAAGCCCTGACATTGTAATATCTAAGCAGGCCTCAGACTTCTTAGAGGTAGATTTATCTGTCTTTTTTACTACTATATCTCCTGGCCATAGATGGACGCCAGCTACGTGCTTGGGCCCATCCATGCTGGACTCTGCTCTAGGGGAGGCAGGAGAAAGCTCTCCAGGAAATACAGCCTTGCTAGTGTCTGTGTCCTCCTGGAATAGGGTTCTGTAGAATGAGAAGAGGAAGAGCATTGAATAAGGAATCTAAAGATCTGGGTCCATGCCTTGTATGCGGGCAAGTTGCTTTTCCTTTTTTGTTTCCTTTTCTGTAAAATGATGGTATTAGGATGGATGGTGTACCTAATATTTATTTATTTATTTATTTATTTATTTTAATTTTTTTTTTTAACCTTTATTTATTTTTGAGACAGAGAGAGACAGAGAATGAATGGGGGAGGGTCAGAGAGAGGGAGACACAGAATCTGAAACAGGCTCCGGGCTCTGAGCTGGCAGCACAGAGCCCGATGCGGGGCTCGAACTCACGGACTGTGAGATCATGACCCGAGCTAAAGTCAGACGCTTAACTGACTGAGCCACCCAGGCGCCCCTAGTGTACCTAATATTGGTTACAAGCACTGGCTTGAGAGTCATTCAGGCTTGGCCACATACCAGTTGGGTAGACTTGGGCAAGGCACTTCATTTCTTCCTTCATTTCCTAAAACAGAACCAATAATAGTATCTGTTCCATACGGTTGTGTGGTAACGTACATGGGATGCTGTACATAGTTCTGAGCTGGTAGTAAACACTTGGTAAGTATTAGCAATTGTTACTGTTCAATTCAACACTTTTTAAAAATGTTTTTATTTATTTTTGAGAGAGAGAGAGAGAGAGAGACAGAGAGCGAGCACGAGCTGGGGAGGGGCAGAGAGAGAGGGAGACACAGAATCTGAAGCAGGTTCCAGGCTCTGAGCTGTCAGCACAGAGCCCGACGCGGGGCTCGAACTTGTGAACCATGAATCGTGACCATGTGAGACAGACGCTCAACTGACTGAGCCACCCAGGCGCCCCAGTTCAACATTCTTGAATGCGTTTGTGCTGGGCCCTAGGGCTCCAGGAACGGAGATGAATCCAGCAGTCCTCACAGGCGGGGTAAACGGGCAGACGTGTAAAGATGTACAGTGTACAAGGTATCAGGGTGAGGTTGTTCACTAAGGAAAAGTCTTCACAAAGAAGAGATGTGGTGTTTGGGCTGGATTTATCTTCCAAGTAGAGCAGCATGTGCAAAGGCACCAGGGCTTGTTAGGGGGAACTCCAAATAGTTCCATCTGTTGGAGCAGATGGTGGTGAGTGGTGGGGACAGGTGGGGCACGACTGGCCTGGAGTAAGGCCGGAGAGGAAGTCTGGGGTCCGATCTGGCTCAGGCTGAAGAGCTGGAGTTCTACAGGTGGTAGGGAGCTAGGGAAGAAGATTAAGCTAGCCTCTGAAAGAATCAGATTTGCATTTCAAAAACACAGCTCTCCAGGTGGTGGTAGAGGGTGGGCCAGATAGAGAGCCAGGTGGGGGCAGGAGTGCTGTTGACCTGGAGACTGGTCTCAGAGGATGCTTGTTTGTGTGATAGAAGGTCCCTGTGGGGTGTATAGAGACTAGGATGGGAAGGAGCACAGGTGGTGGACTTCAGGCCAGCTTGGGTCAGGGAGGTGAAGGAGAGGCAAGACTGACCTCTCACAGGCCTTCACACCCCTTAACCTCCAAGGCTGCTTAGTGAGTAGGAATCTGAAAATAAGAGTCCCAGGTCTGCTGCTCAGTGGATTCACAGTATATTAATTTCCTAGGGCTGCTCAATGGAGTACCACAATCTGGGTGGCTTAAAAAAGCAGACATTTATTCTCTCACAGTTCTGGAGACGGAAGTCAGAAATCAAGGTGTCAGCAAGGTTCCTTCTGAAGATTCCGTGGGGGGAGTCTCTCTCGAGCCTCTCTCCTAGCTTCTGGTGGTTGCCTTGGTGTTCCTTGGCCCTCAACTCCCTCTGCCTCTGTTGTCACATGGTTTTCTCCCCTTTCTCCCTGTGTCTGTGTCACCTCCTCTTTTTAAAAGGACACCAGTCATATTGGATTTAGAATCCACCCTAATCCAGTATGACCTCATTTTATTTTAACTAATTACATCTGCAAAGACTATTTCCAAATAAGGTCACATTCTGAAGTTCTGGGTAGACATGAACCTGGGGGACACTATTCAACCCAGTACATACAGGAAGATGGAAAAGAGTGCAAATCCTGGAGCCCCACAAACCTGGGTGCAAATCCAAGCTTTGCAAGGGAGCATGAGATTTGAGCAAATCAATTACTTTTCCTCAGCCACAGTTTCGTCTCCTGTGAAATGGAGACGGTAGCCCCTGCAATGGCATGCTGTGCTGTGGAGGTCAGCCCTGGTCTGCATAGCCTGGTGAGGTGGCACACAGTAGGAGCCCGGTAATGATTACTTCCTCTTTGGCACCGCCTGCCCTGCACTTAGTAGCTGGGACGCATCACTTAAATCTTGCTGCACTTCCTCATCTGCCTAATATGAATTAGCATCATCCAGCTCTACTTACCTCACCAGATTGTGAATCCCAGGGGAAAATGAGAAAGCTCTTTGTAAATTGCTTAAGAGTCTGCTGCTGGGATTTTCAATTATAATCATCATCATCATAATAACCCTCGGCCATCGCCACGTCCACTGCATTCTCAGCGGGGCCCTGCCCAGCCCACTCCTCTCCTGAGGCAAGTCTTCTTTGCCCCTGTGTGCCCTGAGATCTCCTACAAAGCATAGCCACTGTCAGGAGAACCTTAGAGATGGTCCTTACCCTCCATTGCCCTCATTAGCCAGAGAAGGGAAACACACTCTGCGAGAAAGTGACATCCCGAAGGTCACACAGCTGGTCAGTGGCAATTGGAACACCTTGTCTGTGGCTTCTTTTGAAGGTCTGAAGAGTGGTTTTCCCCTATTGCAATGTTGGCCAAGGAGCAGGATCGTGGGGCCGGTGGAAGCCTTCAGAGGGTACTGTGCAGCACAGAGATGGGGAGCCAACAGGAAGAGTGCTGCTGAACCAGGGTCAGAATCCCAAGCAAGGGGGTCCCTGAGTCCCTTGAGTGAGCAGGCAGTGCCTGTGCAGGCTGAATGGGCAGGTTGTTTGTTCTCAGCCTGGCTTGGCCACCTCTGCCTGCTCCAGCTGGAAGAAGCCACCACAGGCGGGCAGTGGCAACGTGGGGAGCCAGAACCTGGAGGTAACCCAAGGCTTCAATGTCCCTATTGACACCCAAGGTTGTGCATCTCAGCAGGCTGTGTCACTCTAAGCCTTGCCTTGGCGGGCGTAGGGAAGGCTCTGGAAAGGAGAGAAGGCTTATCCTGCCTTGACAATTGCCCTGAAGTCCTCTTCCTTTTCCCTCAGCTGGAGGAGCCAGACCCCTCTTCACCCCTTGATTTTCCTTACCTACCTCCCTCCTCTTAGTTTTCTCTTCACTCCCTTGTCCTGCCTTCCCCTCTCATCTCCCCATCTTCTCTCCAGATTGGAAATCTAAAGATAAAGGCTCCAGACCCAGTTCGAGTGGGTGGTTCTGGGGTTGCTTAGGGCCACTTATGAATCAGAAAGCCTAGAGTCTTCCTCGTCAGAGGCCCACTCTGGTGACTGATAAACAGCTGCTTACGTTATTGGCTTACCATGTGCCAGGCCCCATGCTAAGCGCTTTACATGCCTTATGTCTTTTAATCCTTGCAGCTACCCAGCAAGGCAGAGATTAGATCCCCATTTTATTAAAGGAGGCTAAATAACTTACCCAAGGCCTACTCAGCCCTCCACCAGCAAGTGGCACACTGGGATTTAAACATAGATCTATCGAAAGCCCATGGGTACTCTTGAATCTTTCCTATACTGCCCTGGATGGGACATTCAGGAGTGTTCAGGGGTTCACAGAGGGATGTGCACTCACTCAAATTCAGAGAGCAGATTCTCAGCTCAGAGAGCGGGGTCTCCAATCCAGTTCACCTGCTTCCCAGCCTGTGCTGTCACCTCACTCAGGGATTGGCCTTCCTACAGTGTTGGCCCCAGGGCTGGCCACAGCTCTGAGCCCATCTGAGTCTAGGCAGCAGCCCACCTGCATCACGGACAGGTGACAGGGCAGGTCTGAGGGTATTTGGCTTTTTCCCTAGATATTGTTTGGTCATTGGTCACCTTAGTTTTTCACAGATTATCCTGAGTCTTCTAGTTAAGTAAGCTTGTCATTTACAAAGCATGATAGCTTTATCTCTTTGGGAGGGCACTTGGGGGCTTGGAGATCTTCTATCAGGCTCAGTGATGGGGAGGGGAGGGAAGCAGGGGAGCAGAGGCTAGAACCAGGGAACTCACGTTTAGGAGGACACTCATGCCAGAAAGGAAAAGGAAGGAAGCCAGAGCTGGCTAAGGGCCAGAGAAAGTCCAGAGAGAAGAAAGGAATCTGCAGGCTGGAGCTGATAGGGAACCTGTCACTCCAAGTTCAACCCTGGAGTTCAGACTCCCTCACAGGCAGGGCTGCTAATCTCAGAATGTCACTTCTAAATCTGGGGAGCTTCTTCAGTCAGCTTGCTGGGACTCCTTCCACCCCCATCGAGACCATGACCATGGTCAGCTTGAGCAGGTGATTCAACCAGAAAGAACTTTGATTAATGAGCAGTGGCTTTAAGCCTTCAAGACACAGAACCCTCTCTTCATAGGCAAGGAAACAGAAGTGCAATATGTGACATAGCTAAAAGGAGAGTGGTTCAGCATCTCACCCCTTACTCCCTCCTCTGAGGGTTCTTTAAGGCAGGCTGCCTCAAAATTTGCTCCTCCAAGAGTAGCAAAGGGGAACTTGCTAAAAATAGACTCTTTTCTAAGACTCATCTAGAGATTCAAACTCAGCTGCCTCCTGGGAGGGTGGGATCCATGGTGGGGCCTTGGAATCAGCCTGTTTTGACAGATTCCTTGTCAAGGTGATTGTGACACCAAGGGTTCTTAGATCACCCTTGGAGAATGTTGATATCAAATGTTCATGAACTTCTGAAATGGCATGAATAATTTTGAGAGTGTGCCTTGTTCTTGGGAAAGGATCCATAGACACTATCAGAGTCTTTGAATCACGACCCATCTTTAGGGTTGTTTTGTAAGAGTGGGAGCCTAATGACTGGAAAAGGGTCACTGGGGAGCTAACAGCAGAATCATGCATTGAAGGCAGATCTCTCCTGACTCTCAGCACATTGCTGGTTTTAAGTGAAGATGCTGAGGGACTGTAGGCCAGTTCCTTCCCCTACCTGGGCCTCAGTGTTTCCAGCTATAAAATGGGGGTTGGACAGGATAAGCCCAAATTCCCATGTAACTTTGCTCAGTGGCTCTAGAAGCCAGGTTTCCTGCTGCCCAGTTCACATTCTTTGCCCTTTTCCTTGCTGTCTCCTCAGCTTCCCCCACTTTGAAGGCAGTGCCCCTCCCTTTAGCATCTCTCATCTTCAAAGATTCCATCCAGAGCCTGGATTCTAATCCCTTGAGTCCCTCCAGTCAAACCACATGCCCAGGTGCCCAGCTATTTCTCTCTTTCTGTGCCCATTCACAGTAAGTGATCCAGATGCCTGTGAGTCTAGGGATGCTCAAGGTGGCACCTCTTTAGGGCTGGACACTGGGGCCAGTGTCAGGGAGAGGGGCTTGGAGAATGTGTTTCCTTTGGCTCCTGGGACATGCCCAGCCCCTACCTGCGTCTTTGTCCCAGGTCCCTGGGTTCTTCCTGCCAAGAATGCCATCCCCCCTTCTTTAATCACTGTTGAAATCCTGTCTACCTTTTTAAGGCTCAGCTCAGATGCGAACCTCTCTCTCACAAAGCCTGTGGACCCTCCCACCCTTACTCCTATAATGAAAATCTGTCTTTGCTCTGCATTCTCTTAGCGCCTTGTCTGTTCCCCTCTGGGGACGACTTCTCCCTGGTCTTAGCTTTACCGTGGGACATGGGCTTGCCTCTCTTGCAGGATTGTGAGCACTAGGATGTCTCATGTATCATTCTTTGCTCCCCAGCACCTAGCATAAGGCTTTGCACAGAGCAGGTGCTTAATAGAAGGTTATTGAGTTTTATTTGCAAAATCTGCCTCTGACCTTGGGCTGGGCTAGGTTCTCTAGAGGCCCCATGGCCCCATCCCTGGTACAACTTCACACACGTCCCCTTTTTTCTTTGTGGATTGGAGGGAGGCCAAGTAGGGCAGTGGGTAAGAACTTCAACTCCAGTCTTGACTCTGCCATTTCTTGGCTGTGTGACCTTGGATAAGTCACTTCACCTCTCTAAGCCTCAGTTTTCTCAGCTTAAACCAAAGGGCTAAAGATAACAAGTCTGTTGGGGGTTTGGGAGGATTAACTGAAATGATATGTGTAAAATGCTGAGATCTGAGCATTGTACAGAATAAATGGTCAATATATGATTATAATTCATTATTTCTCAGTTAATGGTTATTATCATTGTTGTTTTGGCAGACACCTATCATGGTTGGAGCATCATATACTGGGGGGAGAGAGTGAGACACAGAAAAATCATTCCAAGAGCCTCTTGGTCTCCATGGTTCTAAGGTCAAGTAGGGGCAGTAAGAGTCTTCTATAAGGAGTAGCATCTGGAAAAAATATGGCAGACTGAGCTGAAGAGGGAGAGATCAGGGTGGACTCCATAATCGGCATAGACAGGTATTCCCTGTGGAGATAAAGGAGAGGAGCTCCAGGCTGGAGATGAGAAAGTGGGGGCACACACTTGAAGAGTTGCCCAAAGGACACAGGAAAGAACAGAGTGGAAGCAGAGGCAGCTCCAGAATCTCCACATAGAAGGGGCTTAGGGAGGGGCAGCATCAAGCTTTGTTTTGCCAAGAAGAATTTGGGGGCTTGATGGCTCACAATGCCACTATGGAGAATGAGAGAGAAAAGACTAGAAGAGTAGGGCTTTGTTGTGGGGGTATTGGCGGGGGGAGCTTTGTCTATCTGGGCTTGAGCTGAGAATGGTCAGGGGTGGGCTGTGGTCCCAGGCCTCTGCAGGCCTGCCTTGGAGTCTGTCTCGTAATAACAGGGCCGGCTGTCTACCTGGTCGAGGTAGAGATCCAAACTCTGGTCTATCTGAAGGTAAAGCACAAACTGATCCCAGAAGTGTCAGAATCTCTGACAATCAGAGCTGGCTAGCAGGAGAAGCCATCTCTTGATCCACCCTCCTCATCCCCACATACACAGATGGGAAGCAGAGGCCCAGAAGGGGGAGCCCCCACCCAAGAACTGGCCAGTTCACTGGCCACGGTGAGTTCAGTGCCAGCCCCAGGTGGGCTGTGGACCTAGGCCTGCTCTGGGGTTGGGGGAAGAGGGTGAGGAGGGAGACAAAGAACCCGAGGAAGGGTGTAAATGACAAGCAAATGCCATATTGGTAACAATCTGTTGCCAGGGTGTGTGTGTGATCCTAGGCGAGTGGGATGTGAGTGGGCTGGAGCGTCATTATTCTGGGCTTTCCTTCCCGGAAAGGAAAAAGGACCACATAGGTGGGAGTCAGGGGAATATTGGGGGGTGGAGGAATTCAGGGGGTGGTCTAAGAAGAGAAAAGGCTGTTGCCAAGCAGCAGGAGACACGATTGTATTACAGTGGCACAGAGCACCCCATCATCTGTGGGCATGGCCCTGTACAGCCCTATATGTGATACTCTGCCAGTATCACTCCCATTTTATGGGGGAAGAAGTGAGGCCTCCAAAGGTCACAGGTAGGAAGAACAGGGCCAAGGATGGGGGACATTCCTTCAAAGCCACACCCGTGGCATGCCCTAGGTGGCTGTGGTCCCAGTCCTCAGACCTGGGTCTCAGTGAGGACCTGGGGTCAAAGGGGTCAGGGAGGTGCCAGCCCAGGGCAAGCCACTTTTTGTCTCCTGTATTTCTCCATCAGTCTGCCCATCTATCTGGCCTGTTTTAGTCTAGTTCACCCTGCTCCTTTGCTTGTTAATTGAAAATATTTAGTGAGCACCTACTATATACCAGATCACTGCCCCTGACCCTATGGAACTTCTGCCTTGGTGTGAAGGCTGTCCCACATTGGTAGGATGGGATGGGAAGGAGGAAGTGAGGGGGGTCACTAACCACTCCTTTCTCCCTTCACGCCTACCCCTTCCTCTTCTCTCCCCTTCCAAGTCTCATTAGCCCCCAAGGGACTTTTTTGCCTGATCTGCCCCCTGCTGAAATGGAAAAGAATCAAAGTTAATGGTTAAACGTAATAATAGCCACTGAGGCTTTCACCCTGTGGGGCCGGTGGGAGGGGGCTGAACGTTAGCTGTGTGCTCCTGGAGAGGGGTGGAGACCACCAGGGTTTTCTGGCCTGTACCTGCCACCTTTTTCCCTGACTCTGGAATCTGCCTCCAGGGTCTGTTCCTCCCTCCCCTCCTTCCAGGGGGCAGGCTGCTTCTTGGACCCTTTCCCTGGACTCCAGCTGAGGTGACCCTGGGAGGTGAGTAATGGCTCTGGCCAGGATCCTAGAGCCTCTGAGCGAGTGCTCTTGGGGGAGGTGCAAGACAGGGCTTGGTGCCTACCTCCGGGGACCTACCCAGAGAGCTGGCAGCCAGTGGACCTTTGCTGATTTTGCCTCCTGCCTTGTAGGGGTGGGAGGTGGTAGGGATGGCGTCACAAGTGGCCTAAGGTCTGTGTACAGGATTGCTACCTAAGGCAGGCCATGCCATGCCTTTCTCCTGCTCTCCTTCCCTTTTATCCTCTTCATCGGGTGTCCTGTTCTGGGTTATGCTCTGCTGCTGGACTAGGGAATAGGGTTCATGAGAATAGTGGCAAAGGCTTATTTCTTTCTCTAGAAGACTGAACCCCAGACCTGTCCCCTGTCAAGTTTTAGGGACAGAGCTCAGGCTTCCAAGTCAGACAGGCCTGGGGTCTAAGCTGGGTGACCTTGGGAGGTGGCCCACCTCTCTGAGCCACACTGTCATTCTCTGAACAGTTGGTACTCTGATCTCTTTGTCACTATCACTGTGAAGGTAACAGGCACCGGAGGTGGATATTAATATTAGGCTCCGTAGGCGTTCACTGAATGAGTAGACACCATTCTCTTCAGATTCAACTGACTTTGGGAGGCCTAGCTCTGGCTGTGGGCCATGGAGGCCACCATCCCTGCCGTCTAGGACTTGATTGTCTAGAGATACAGTACATACAGTGGCCACTTGGTCACATGTGGCTATAGAGCACTTGAAATGTGGCTAGTGCTACTGAGGAACTGAATTTTTAATCTTACTTGGTTTGAATTACTTTAAAATTAAAAAAAAATCTTTTTAATGTTTATTTATTTTTGAGAGAGAGAGAGAGAACAAGTAGGGGAGGGGCAGAGAAAGAGGGAGACACAGAATCAAAGCAGGCTCCAAGCTCAGAGCTGTCAGCACAGAGCCTGACGTGGGGCTTGAACCCATGAGCCGTGAGATTATGACCTGAGCCGAAGTCAGATGTTTAACCGACTAAGCCACCCAGACACCCCTGAATTAATTTAAAATGTAAAAAGCATACTCCAGGGCACCTGGGTGGCTCAGCTGGTTAAACCTCTGACTCTTGATTTTGGCCCAGGTCATGATCTCATGGTTCTTGAAATCAAGCCCTGTGTCAGGCTCTGTGCTGCTTGGGATTCTCTCCCTCTCTCTCTGCCTCTTTCCCCCCATGCAGTCTCTCTCTCAAAATAAATACATAAACATTAAAAAAAAGTTCTCATCACAAGAAAAAAGAAATAAAAAAAAAACAAATAAAAAAAATAAAAAAAACAAAATAGAAAAAAACAGTTATCAAAAAACTTCTACAAAAATTAGATTATTAGATTTGTGAATTTACTTTCAGTTGTAAAGGCTAAGGGAATCTTAGTATCCTCTGAAAATTTAGCATCAGAATTGGGATGTGCTCTAAATGTAAGATACATGCCAGATTTGGAAGCCTTAGTATGAAAAAAAGAATGTAAAATATCTCAATATTTTGTATATTGATTACATGTTGAAATGGATATATTGGGCTAAAGAAATATACTGTTAAAATTAATTTCACCCATTATTTGGTACTTCTTAAAATGCAGCTCCTGAAGATTTTATTTTTTTTAACATTTATTTACTTTTGAGAGAGACCATGAGAGAGCGTGTGTGTGTGTGTACATGAGTGAGGTAGGGGTAGAGAGAAAGGGAGACAGAGGATCCGAAGTGGGCTCTGTGCCGAGAGCAGAGCCCGATGTGGGGCTTGAACTCATGAGGAACTTGAACTCATGAACCATGAGATCATGACCTGAGCCAGAATCAGATGCTCAACTGACTGAGCCACCTAGGTGCCCCAGCTTCTGAAAATTAAAAAAAAAATTTTTTTTTAATATTTATTTTTGAGAGAGAGAGAGAGAGAGAGAGAGAGAGACAGCAATAGAGATAGAGACACAGATAGAGCACGAGCAGGGGAGAAGCAGAGAGAGACACACACACAGAATCCAAAGCAGGCTCCAGGCTCTGAGCTGTCAGCATAGACCCCAACGCGGGGCTCAAACCCACAAACTGTGAGATCATGGCCTGAGCTGAAGTCGGATGCTTAACTGACTGAGCCACCCAGGTGCCCCTGAAAATTTTAAATTACATATATAGCTTGCATTATATTGGTATCGGACAGTGCTGTTCTAGCCAGAGTTGAGTTGAACATATTTGAATAAAAATAATACAAGACTATAAAGACTAGTTATTTGGGGTAGCTGTGTTGGGGGGTGAAGATCAGATATTACTCACCTCCCCCACCCCCACTGCCCATATCTGGGCCATGCCCGGTGGTGGAATGTTACCCTGGATAACCCCAAAGCCTCAATGATAAGATTAAGACTTCTGAGGTCAAATGAAAAGCCTGCATCTATCTGGGTAGCCACACCATTCACTTGCTCTGGGTATGACCTTGGGCAAGTCACTTGACTGCTGAAATTTAGTCTGTCATCTGTCAATCTAGATTAACAGTGGGCTTCACCTCATTGACTGAGAGGATTACCTGAGATATAATCCAAGTGTAGGATTTAGCACTGTGCCTGGCATGTGTCAGTAGTCTGGTATCAGCTGTGGTTGTGGTTACTCATTGTGGGGGTTGTTGATACTGCTGTGGTATCCATCAGCTTGAATTCTCTTGTTCGGTTTTTCTGAAGGGGACATGGGCCAGAGGGAAAGGAGAAGTTAAAAGACCTTGACAGTGGATTTGGGTTGAGGACTGGGGTGAGGGTTGCTTTGTTGGTTACCTCAGGGAATTTCTTGCCTCTGAGGTAGCTCCTTGGATCTTCCCATTCTGTAAGTGATCAGGCAAAGATATGTGTTCATTTTTATTTTATTTTTTTTAATTAAAAAATTTTTTTAAATGTTTATTTACTTTTGAGAGAGAGAGAGAGAGAGAGAGAGCGCAAACGAGTGAGAATAAGCAGGGGAAGGAGCAAAGAGAGAGGGAGACACAGAATCCAAAGCAGTCTCAGGATCTGAGCTATCAGCACAGAGCTCCACATGGGGCTCGAACTCACAAACCGTGAGGTCGTGACCTGAGCCAAAGTCAGACGTTTAACCAACTGAGCCACCCAGGTGCCCCCTATGTTCATTTTAAATGTTTATTTATTTATTTTGAGAGAGAGAGAGCAAGCAGGGGAGGGGCAGAGAGAAGGGGAGAGAGAATCCCAAGCAGGCTCCGTGCTGTCAGTGGGGCTCAATCTCATGAACTGTGAGACCATGACCTAAGCCGAAATCAAGAGTCAGATGCTTAACCAACTGGGCCACCCAGACACCCCAATATATGCTCATTTTACAGATGAGGATGCCGAAGCCTGTTGAAGGGAAATGACCTGGCTAACTGGCCAGAGCCCAAATGCAGGACTTCTCAACCCTATTGTGCTAATAGTGGAGCCAGCGTTAAGAGGCCACCTTTTGGGGTTTAGGAGCAGGGACTGATCTGGAGTCTGGAGCTTATGAGGAATGGTTATTATTAGTCTCTTATAAGTGGGGATCTCCATGCCATTCAGTACAACCACCTCATTTTGAGTTGAAGGAACAGAGAACTGAGTGTGTGTAGATGTGTGTGTGACCTGCCTAGGATCACACAGCAGGTTGGTAGCCAAGCTGGATCTGTTTCTGTTTGTTTAGATCCAGCCCTCAGCTCAGCCTTGGCAGGATGATGGCCCTGCTTGTCAGCCCCCTCCTCTCCTTGCCCAGTCCCCAGAGAGGGCTTCTGAGAAAGAGGCTTTTGTTTTACCAGCTCCTTCTGGTTTCCTCTCAAGGTAGCTTCCCCACCCCCATCCCCCTCCTTCTGCCCAGATTTGCATTTGTCCCTGTTCCAGGTTTAAAGGGCTCTGAAATCTGAAGCTTCTCTATACACATCTACTCTCTAGATATCCACAGGGAAGGACATGGGCTTTTTCATCAAGGAGGCCTGAGTTCACATACCTCTTCTACTGTTAATTTTCTCTGTGGCCTTGGTCAAGTCACTTGTAATATTTTAGTCTCAACCTTCTCATCTGAGAAGCAGGAATCAAAATGGTGCACACACGACCCAGTGGTTAAGAACGCGGGCTCTGGGTCTCACCCCTGCACTGGTTCACTGTAGGGTCTTCAGTGAATCATTCCACCTTTCTGAGTCTCAGCTTCCACATCTGTAAGTGGAGGCTGCTACCTCCGTGATCCTTGTGATACGGCGCTGTGCTGAGCTTTTCACACATCTCACTGAACCCTCCTGTTAGCCCTGGAAGCAGACACTATCTTGTTTCCCGAATGAGGAAACCAAGACGCAGAGAAGTGAAGCGACTGGCCCCAGGCCTCAGAACCAGAGAGAGGTGGAGCTGGAGTTCAAACCAGGTCTGTGTGACTGCAGAGCCCCGAGCTTCTACCCACTGTACCACACTTTTCCCCAGGCACCCTTGCTACCTGGCCTCCTGTAGTTCACCCCAGTGAGTAGGAAAGCGGATTGTCAGCTGCTGGGAGACTGATGTCACACCTGGAGTGAATGGTGTCCTGAGCCCCATGCTGGCCTCCAGAGCTGGATCAGAGAGCAGACAGTAGGGATCACAGCTTTTGTTCCTGTTGGTCCACCCTCAACCTTCCTAGTCACCTGATTTTCGTGTTCTGTGCGAAGTGGAGCTATCTCATCCCACCTGGAGATTTACTGTTTTGAATCCAGTCCCTCCAACATTCCTGCCCCATTGGGTATGAGGCCGGGCCTGCAGTTGAGCCTTAAATAGTCTGTGAGCAAATTAGACCAGAACAGAATATTAATGCTAAAAGGAATGTAGGGACCACTGAGTCAAACCATATTTATTTTACAGCTGAGGAGACTGAGGCAAGGAGAGGCCAGGTTGAGAGAGCAATGGGTATATTTTTTTCCTGGGTGCTGGAGACCATCAGGACTGACATAGAAGGAAGTGTCTGAGGGGTAGGCAGGCCTTTGCTCTCCCTTATCTCCCATGTCCAGTCCATCACCAAATTCTTTGGGTACCATCTCTTTTACTATTTTTTAATTAAAAAACTTTTTCAATGTTTATATATTTTTGAGAGACAGAGCACGAGTTGGGGAGGGGCAGAGAGAGGGGGAGATACAGAATCCAAAACAGGCTTTAGGCTCCCAGCTGTCAGCACAGAGCCTGACGTGGGGCTCAAACTCCCAAATCATGAGATCATGACCTGAGTGGAAGTCGGATACTTAACCGACTGAGCCACCCAGGCTCCCCTTTTTATTTATTTTTTTATTATTTATTTATTTATTTTTTTATTAAAAAAAATTTTTTTTTAACATTTATTTATTTTTGAGACAGAGAGAAACAGAGCATGAATGTGGGAGGGTCAGAGAGAGAGGGAGACACAGAATCTGAAACAGGTTCCAGGCTCTGAGCTGTCAGCACAGAGCCCGACGCGGGGCTCGAACTCACGGACCGCGAGATCATGACCTGAGCCGAAGCTGGCCGCTTAACCGACTGAGCCACCCAGGCGCCCCAAGGCTCCCCTTTTTAAAAATTGTTTAATGTTTATTTATTTTTGAGAGAGAGAGAGAGAGAGCACACAGCGGGCAAAGGGCAGAGGGAGAGAGGGAGACACAGAATCTGAAGCAGGCTCTAGGTTCTGAGCTCTCAACACAGAGCCTGATGCGGGGCTAGAACTCATGAACTGCGAGATCATGACCTGGGCCACAGTTGGATGCTCAACTGACTGAGCTACCCGGACACCCCTGGGTAGCACCTCTTAAGGATCTCTTGAATCCATCTACTTCTTTCTAGCTCTACTGTGACCACCCCAGTCTGGGCCCTTGTCATAAGCTCCCTGGACAACCACAAGAACCCCTAATGCGTACACTGAGAGCTGCTCTTGCCTGTTTCCAGTCTGTTCTCTACCCTATGAATCAGTGATTTCCCACTGCTGTTACAATTAAGACTGAACTCTTTACCTCAGCCTCGGAGGCCCTTCATGGCGAGGCCCCTGCTGGCCGCTTCCACTTCAAAAGTGTTACTTTCCCTTTAGCTCTGCTGTGTAGTCACATAGGCCTTTCTGTTTAACAGGTTCAGCAACTTCCCTAAGGTTCCTCAGAGAGCTAAATGACAGCCTCTCAGTTTCCAGCTCCTTGCTGGGTCTATGAACTTCATTCGATTTCGGAGGAGCTAACGCTGTTTCCTCCTTCCAGGTGCCTGACTGACATCCTTCCCCTGGGGGAGCTGGTGTGGACGGAGGAGGGGTGAGTGTTACAAAGGCACAGCCTAATTCTCCTTCTTGCATTTAGGTTGGACAGATTGGACTTCCAGGCCCTCAAGCTCTCTATTTTGATATGTTTAACTGCTGGGTTGTCATGAAGGTTTGTTTAGGCCACAGATTTTTGGTGGGTTTAAAAAGTGGGGCGGTGCTGTGGGTCCTCTGGTTTTGGCTTATTTTGAGGTAGGGACTAAAATGCATACTCATCAAACACCTCTGTGTTAGACAGTGTGTTTTGCCTATAGTGCCTATTTGCCTATATCTGTGATGGATGGCCTTGGACCTGGAAGTTGGATCTCCTGACCCTGCAGCCCTTGCTTTCTTTTGCATAACCACTCCCAGGTGTATACTAGATTCAGGACAGGTTGTTTTCATTCTGGTTATGCCACTGACTACTGAGTGACCGTGGGCAGCTACCTTTCTTTGTGTTGGCCTCAGGATCATATATATACTGTCAGGACATGGAGTGGAGGAAAACAACAAATGAGTTGTTTTCAAACTGTCCAGTAGGAACATCCTTTTTCAAATGAACCCCAAAGACTCTCAATGTGCAAAATAGCCAGAGGGGTTGTGGCGTGGTTGAAGTGGGGGTAGGTGTGGGGGACTCTAATTGGCTGATTCCTCAGCCCCCAGCAGCCTCCAGATAATGACAGGGAACCCTTCCTTGGCGCTGCACGAGATGCTTTGCAAACTGCTGGCATGGGGTGTGTCGAAACCCCTTTCCAGCTCAGAGGTTCTGTGGCTCTGGCAGGGTGAGGGCATAGAGAGGGAGCTGAGCCAATGAAGTTATACTGACTGGGAAATTGTGAAGTAATATGCAAATGTCATTGTGGGTTATTAGTAAGGCACATCTGCTAGCTCTGTGATGTTGTCATTCCAGAATCGTCTGGTTTTTGTTTTCGACTAGATCGGAGGCACTTCTGTACCCCTAGGGGACTCTCCACATGAGCGTGTTTGTGTGTGTGTGTGTGTGTGTGTGTGTGTGTGTGTGTCTAGGGAGTAAGGGCTATGGGGACAAGGTGGGACTGAGCCAGCTGAGGCAGGTAGAATAAATGCCAAGCAGAGCTGGGAGCATGTTGCTCTGGGGGGTGGCGGGGGTGAGGGGTGGCTTTAGCTCTAGCTAAAAGGAGTGATTTGGCTCTTTCCTGCCAGCACATGGGCCCCACGGAGATTTCTGGGCAGGAAGCACTGGGAACAAGGAATCCTCTGTCCACAGTCACAGCACAGCCAGGACAGAGGAGGTGGATTAGGAGTTCCCAGGAGGGGGCCTGCTGGTCTTTCCTGGACATTTGGGCAAATGGGTAGGGAAAGGGGGAACTAAGGTATGTGTGTCGCGGGAGGTGTGGGCTTGGTAAGAGGAGATAGCAGTTGGTTCATACATTTATTCTACAAGTTCCTTGAGCTTCCTGTAAGCCCTCTGAGGAGCCAGACTCAGAAGCAGGCAACCCTGTAGGGGTTAGAGCCAAGAAAGATGACACTCTAGGTATTAACCATCATCAGTTTACTGGAGGAGACAGGAAATGTGAGAAATGATAGATTTTCACAGGGAGTCTGATGCAGTGGAAATCATTTGGCCTGCAATCTGGAACTGGGCCTCAGTTTTCTCTTCTGTTAGAATGCGGATGGACACATCCGCCCTGGCTACTTATTAATGCTCTTCTGGGAATCAGAAGAGGGTATTTCAAACCTTTTGGGGCAGCAGAATCCCAGTATGTAAGCTTTTGTAGCAGAGCTGCTGAGGTTGGCTTGGCAGCAGTTTATCCAGAATCTTGCTGCCCTCCTTACTGCCCTTTGTTCCCTGGGTGTTTGGGAAGGTGCAGTTTCCCTTTGCAGATTCCTAAGGCTCTAGGAAGCAATGTCTAAAGACCCCTGGGTCAGGATGATTCTTGAGAACAAGCTTTGTAGACCGTCCCTTGCAGCCCAAATGATAGAGATTGTGCCAGGATGCACAGGAACAGTTGCAGTACTGCCTTATGCCTTGCCCTGCCCATGGCCAGCATAGACCTTATCTAGGTTATGGCCTGTATAATTGGGCATGGCTTTTTCATAAATAAAGTGACAAAAGCTCAACTTAAAGTGGTTTGAACCAGAGAAGGACTTTAATGGATCCTGGGGTTGTCCATAGAATTGAAGGATGAGAAATCGAGTGGACTCTCCATCTGTATCCTATCACTGCTATCTCTCCTCTTTGCCCTCATTAGGAACTATCCGTCCACTACCCCAGCTTTGCAACCCAAACAGAAAAAAAGAACTATTTTTCTTCTAGGGTCTATATATTGATCCAAGGGAAGGACTCTGATTGGGTCAGTCCTTGTTGTGGGGGGATAGGGACATTCTCAGTGCCCAGGCCTTTGTCATATGGCTACCCATGTAGCTAATGGAGAAGCAGGGCCGTAACTAGAAGGGAGTGAAGCCTGCAGGACAGACAGAGCTGTGAGAGTGCTGTGGGATGTTAGTGGAGTCCCGGGTTATAGGAGAGCAAACAGTTTGTAGGCCTGCAAGGGGTTTTAACTCTTCTCTTCAGTGATAATAATACAAATACCAATAATGATAATAATAGGTAATGTTTGTTGAATTTTTCTCCCTGTGCTGAGCATGTTTTATTGCTTTATGGGTATTATTTCTTTTTTTAAAAAAATTTTTAATGTTTATTTATTTGAGGGAGACAGAGCATGAGCAAGGGAGGGGCAGACAGAGAGGGAGACACAGAATCCCAAGCAGGCTTCAGGCTCCGAGCTGTCAGCACAGAGCCTGATGCGGGGCTTGAACTCACAGACCGCAAGTTCATGACCTGAGCTGAAGTCAGACGCTTAACTCACTGAACCACCCAGATGCCCCAGTATTATTTCATTTAATCCTCACAATAGTCTTTTGGGTAGGTACTGTTACTATCCCCATTTTATAGATGGGGAACTGAGGCACAGTTAGTGAAGGTCACACATTGAGTAGGAGGAGGCCAGGAGTCTGGCTTCAGAGCCCATCTCCATTACCACATCTGTTGCCTCTCATTGGTAGTTCAAGTGGCTGGCCGTCCTATGTCTGCTGCTCCGTGACACAGAGCTCATGACATGTAGAGGCAGCCCCTCCCCAGGTTACACTGCTCTGCCTGTGGGAAAGGGCTTCCTTGTGTTGCATGCAGACTTGCCTCTATATAAACCCATCCATCCAATGTGTGGCTCTGTGGCAGATGGAAAGAAGAATCATCTATGAAGCTCCTAAAAGGTCACCGTAACAAATAAGTCGCATTAACCGAGTTCTTGCCTTGTGCCAGGCTCTGTGCTGAATACTTAGTGTGCATTATCTCATGTAATTGCAACAACAACCTTATGGAGTAGGTACCGTTATTGCACCCATTTTCCAGAGGAAACTGAGGCTCGGAGAGGTTAGCAACTTTCCTATGATCAGATGGCTCATAAATGATAGAGCTCGTGCTTGAGTTCAAGTCTGCCTAGCTCCGAAGGCTGTGCTAGGGACCACTACAGTCATCTGTCCCCCAGAGGGGAAATAAATGTGTGTAGGTGTGGCTGTGACACAGTCCATGGTGCACATTGCCATGGGAGAGGGATAGGAACAGTACAACTGAGGCTCAGAGGAGAGAACTCAGGGAAAGGGGAACAACAAGGGCACAGCAGTCAAAATGTGCTTCCTGGAGGAGGGGACATTTTTGTCTGGGCTCCTCAAAGGGTCTGGATTTGGAGGGGAAGGCTCTCCAGGAGGAGGGAGCTGCCTGGGGAGAGGCATGGAGGGGAAACGCTGGAGCACTTCAGTTTGGCCAGAATTAATGAGTGGAGGGAGGAGGGTGGCCAGCTGTCTCTCAGGCTTCTCAGAGGGAGCCCCTCCTTCCATATTCTTCTCTTCAGTCGTGTGAAGAGGTTTGATTGCCTCCAGCTGCACACAGGTGCCCTGTTCCTTCACCTTTTCTCCCAGATATAAGGAGGGCAGGCCCCAGGTGGATGGTGGGTGCCAACAGGGGTCAGTCCTTTATTCACTTCCTCCCAGTGGTGAATGGTGGGAAAAACGTCCCCTTGTGGTCCACCCCCTCCCCCTCCCACCCCCTTCCCGCCCCCCAGGAGTCAGCATTTCCTCCAAACAACACAAAGCTCACAGAAGCAGGATGGTTTCTAACAGCTTTGGCAAGTGGTGGGGTTTCCCATCCCCTCCCCAGGAAGCAGGCTGAAGCATGTACCTCTAAGCCACGGAGAGGCCCCCTTCTCTTCCTTACTTCCCCCTGCCCCTCCTTGCACAGCTAATCTCATGCACCTTGTCAGAAGATGGACAGTGCCCTCAGAGCCAGGGCTCTGTCCTGGAAGTGCCTTCAGATTTTTCTTCAAACAACTCCAAATTGGGGGAAGAGTGTAATGTTAGCCCTGGGAGCCTCCTTGGTTTCAAAGGATGGAAGGATGGTAGTCATATTTATTGAACTGGACTCAGTGTATCAGAGGCTTTATCAACCCATTTTACAGATGAGGAAGCCGAGGCTCAGAGAAGGAAAATTACGTAGGTGCAGTTGTCACACGAAGGTGCCTGTGTCATTATCTCTTGCAGGAAGGATGAAAGCGTGGGTCACTCAACAAGGAGAATGCCCCCTCCCCCCTCCCCTCCCCCTCCTTCCTCTTGCCTACCCACTCCTCCTCCCATAGCAGGGCTCTGAAATGCTGACTCTGGTTCCCCTGGCTGCTCCTCAGACTCTCCCCCACGTGGGTACAGATCATTCCCCCATGGCTTGCTGCCTGTCTGAGAGCTGGAGTGGGCTGTCTCTGGTGGGGGGTGGGCAGGCTTAACGAATGTCATCCAGACAGGGCCCAGATGTCCAGCATTCCTTCTGTGACCCCTGTTTTCTCTGAGATCTCTGGACTTTTCCAACCCTTCTTGGAGGGATTCCAGCATTTCTATAGCAGGAAAAGAGGTACGGAAGGGCAGAGGAGTTCTTTCACTGGAGCGTGTTTTATCCCCATGGCCCCTATCATCTGGCTCACACCTGGACTAGAATCAAAGCCCCTTGTATTTTTCCTGCGAAGCACTTTTCTATTTATCATCCCATCAGATTTTCACCATAATCCTGAGAGGTAAAGCAGGGAAGGTATAATTATTCCACTTTTGTGGGTGGGTTAATGGAGGCTCAGAGAAGATAAGTGACTTCTCCAAGCCCACATAGCTAATGAGTAGCAGAGCAGTCGTAGAAGAGAGAAGCCGATGTCCAGGAAGCCTGATTCTTCATTGCCCAGTGCTAATGGCTATATGGACAGCCACTGAGACTCCCTCTTTGATTCAGCCGGGTATGTGGGGGTTATGTCCCCAGTTCAAACCTTCCCAAGCTTCCTAAGGCCTATGGAATGAAGTGTCACCAGTTCTGAATCTGAGAGTTCCCCAGCCAGTCTCAACCTCCTGCTCTGGCCAGTCTTGACTGACCTAACAGGCTGGACTTTTTCTTCCCACAAGGTGGATGAGATTAACCATTTGTTGGGGAGGACCCCTCTGTGGGACATTGGAAACATGTGTTTCAGTCTGTTGCCCAGGGAGTGGATGGGGAAACTGAGGCCAGCGTCAGCATAATGGTTGCATTCAGGACAGCTAGAGTGGCAAGATGGGGGTGAGGGGCAGGCTTGCACTGGGTGGATGTTTTACACCCCTTTCCCAGAAAATCCACACCTTTGTTTCACTAAGTGGAACACAGTGTCCACTGAATGTTTACGTATTGCTCCATTTCTGCCCCAGAGAAATTTTTGTTAGGGGCACTCTGGGCTTTCCTAGAAAAGTGAAATCTAGCCCAAAGCAGGCAGAGCCCTGGGTTCCTAAGGAACTGAGCTTCAGCTCAGTATTTGGTAAGGATAACTGGGATTCTGGACTTGGGTAGTGGTGATAGTTGCACAATTCTGTGAATATAGTGCTAGCACGTTCTTTACCTCTAGACCTCCCAGGAGTTGGGGACAGCAGAGAGTAAAGGCTCTGAGACTGGCCTCCTGGGCCTTATGGAAGTGGTGATGGCCTCCAGAACTTGTTGCTGGTTAGTTTCTCCTTTCCTGCTTGGGGAGGCCAAGACTCAGACTAGGAAAGTAATTGGCATCAGTCGCCAGTTGCGGCCAGCCCTGGATGCACACAGGGGAGCTAGCAGCGGAGTAGGGGCAGCATTATAAAACTAGAAGAGCAGGGGCGCCTGGGTGGCTCATTCGGTCCAACTTCAGTTCAGGTCATGATCTCGTGGTGTGTGAATTTGAGCCCTGCGTTGGGCTCTGTGCTAACAGCTCGGAGCCTGGAGCCTGCTTGGGATTCTGTGTCTCCCTCTCTCTCTGCCCCTCCCCTGTTCACACTCTGTCTCTCTCTGTCTCTCAAAAATAAATATGCATTAACAAATTAAAAAAAAAACAAAACTAGAATAGCAGACACTGCCTTCTTCATATGTGCGTTCCTGAGAAGGACTCAGGAAAGGTCTGAACAAATGACCTGGGAAGGTCCCTTTCCCTCTCTGGCCCTCAGTTTCCCCATCTGGATCCACTCTCTCCAGTCCTTTGTGTCCTGTTATTCTGTGATCAAGGAGTTGAGTCAGTGGTTGCAGAGTTTTCCTGGGGGCTCAGCTGCCTCATTTGTCAAACAAGGACGATGAAATTAGCCAGTCCTATCCACCTCAGGCTTACTACTACAAAGGTCAGTGAGGTGACCACATCACTTCAGGGCCATCACAGGCTTTGGCAGATGGGGAGTCGCTTTAACAAGGTGACATGCTCCCACATAGGCAGCCAGATGAAACTGAGAAGGGCTCGAGCTCCAGACCCAGACGCACTTGAGGATATACCCCTGCTCTGCCCCCTCCTGTGTGAATTTGAGTGAGATGATTCACTTCTCTCTGCCTTAGTTTTACCACCTATACAGTGGAGACAGCAATAGCGCTTACTTAGGAGGTAATG
Source organism: Panthera leo (assembly GCF_018350215.1). Lineage (NCBI taxonomy): Eukaryota > Metazoa > Chordata > Mammalia > Carnivora > Felidae > Panthera > Panthera leo. The sequence continues at coordinate 23,160,371 of NC_056681.1, read as the reverse complement.
GAGCCCAAATGAGAGAATGCAGGCCATGTGGGTAGCACTGTGCCTGGACACAGTCGAGCGCTCCAGAGCTGTGTTGTTGGTGACTATAGCGGTGATGGTAATTGATATTTAGAGACTGGGGCTCTGTGGGGCCAGCTAGGCTAGGGATGGCAGTATTACTGTTACCAATAACCTCTTCTATCTTTTTTGGCACTTTACAGTTTGCAAAGCGTGTTCACCTCCATGACTGTATGCCATCTTTAGAGTACTCTTTAACAGAGGCAGGAAGGCAGTCACCGTCTCCACTTTACAAACGCAGCTGTGGGTCTTAGGGGAGGCAAGTGACTTGCCACGATTTCAGCCTGGGTCTTCAGGAAGCTCTGCTCTGGGCCAGAGGTGCAGCGGGGATCAGCCTCTGGCTTTGGCAGCACGGACAGGGCAGTGGATGATTGTTACTCACCCTGATTGTCACTCCATAACTTTTGGAGAGTACGTGAGTGACTGAATAAATGACAGAGTGACTGGTTCAGTGGCCTCGTCAAGTCACAGAAACACACACACACAGGTCTTGAAGTACATTTGGTGTGATTGGGTGCAACCTGTTTCACACCGCTGGGCCCAGGATTTCTAGAGCTCTGTGCCAACGGTGCCCTTGCCGTTTCCATACAGCCTGTATGCGTCCTGAGCCCCGAAAAGCCAGATGCGTATTTTCTCTCTGCTGTTTCGTGCTCCCCCCAGCCCCCACCCCAGTGACTTGGGCCTAGAGGTGGATTTTGCCTCCAGTCGCTCCTCCAGTGAGTCTTGATTTAGTCAACCAATATTCACTGAGTTCCTGCCATTCATTCGCTGGGCACTGTCTCACGTGCCAGGATGCAGAGGTGAACACAGCAGGCAAACACACGATCCGTGCTGAACAGCAGACTTCTTGCCAGTCTCTGGCAGTTCCCAAGGGGTGATGAGGATGTGGGATGCATGCTTTTGAATCTGGAAAAATGTCTGTGCTGTGGGGGGTGGCGTGTGCTGGGAGGCTTGGGGGCGGGGTGAGGCCTGGGCTGTTGTTCACCTCTGCAGCGCCTTGCTGAGTGACCTCGGGGCAGTTCCTGCCTCTCCCTGGGGCTCCTCCTTGTCTACCAAAGGAGGGGATTGGTTGAGATATGAGGATAGTCCCTGATGTTTGTGGAGCACCTGTCTGGCCCACGTATCCTGTGCTCACAGCCTCACTAGGCTGATGCCAACGTTCCTGCCTGCCCAGCAATTGGCTCCTGGGGCTTGCAGGCCTTGGGAATGGTTTCTGAATGGGGATCTGGGCACCAGGAAAATGTTGGTAGGATCATCATCTCCCACATAGTCTGACCCGAGAATTTGCCCGCTGGCCCGTGGGCCCAGCTTCCCCAGGCTGGCACTAGGGCTGACAGAACACATTCCAGCAAGGCAGCCCCTGACACAGAGGCCAGCCCCGTCTAGCAGGGGCTGTCCATGCTGGTGGCTGTAAACTCTTATGCTTTCCTTTGGGTAGGAGGTGTCGAGAGATGGGGTGGAGATGGGGTGAGAGCAAAACTTCGAGACTTTCTGAAACTACGGAGCTGACCTAGCCCTTCCACAGAAAGGCTAGTGAAACTGAAACCTGAAAAGGGCAGGCTTTCCCAAGTCTACACTGAGTGTCATCGAGCTGTGTGAGAACTGATCCCCTCCCCCAACTATCGCATCTTGTGCTCAAATGTTTCCTCCTGGGCCTTGGTCATTGTGGTTGGGGGAAGACAAAGGGTACAGCATGTGTATACCTAGCAAGTCATAGGGTGGTGGGACCTCATACTGGTGGCTGTGGTTGGGAAGGGAGGAGTGTCTACGTGTCATTTCTGTCACATATCCCTGCCTCCTGCTGTGTTTCTCATTTAAGTCCTGGATCTCTTGCCATAGTGGCACTGACAACTGACATGTTGAGTTTCCAGAGGAGGAAGGGAAGCAGAGGGCAGGGCCTTGTGCCAGACGGGGGCAGGAGACCTGGTGAGTCCTGGCTGTGCCTGATTCCAGGTGATGGAGTGGTTCAGCTGTGAGCACCCATGCTGGCCCCAGGGCAGTGCTCATGTGGTCTGGCTGGCAGGCTGGGGAGGAGCCTGTCTGTGTCCTCCCTGCCCCCCAGCTGCCTGTCTCTGCAGCCTACCCACCAGCCTGCAGCTCTGGGCTGTGACGCTTGGCCCAGGCATGGGGACTGGTTTGGCAGGTTTCGCCACACCCTTGAGCTGTGGGAAGGCTGGGAGCCAGGGCGGGGCAGGCCTGAGGAGACAGTGCTGCCCTGTCCTTGACCCCCCCCCCCCCCCCTTCCAGCCTCCCTTCTGCCCTCTCTCCCACCTTTCTCAGGGAAGCTGCATGGGGAGCTGGAAAGCAGAAGCCTTGGAACTCCTAGTCAGCATGTGACCATGGGCAAATCCTTTATTGGACCTCAGTGTCGTCATCTGTATGATGGGGCTTTGGGCTCTGTAATCCTCAAGCAGCCACATACTATGATTCTAGTTATAGCTTTGCCTTTTTTTTTTTTTTAGTTTTTAAAAAAATGTTTATTTTAATTTTTGAGAGAGAGAGAGAGACAGAGCACAAGTGAGGGAAGGCAGAGAGAGGGAGTCACAGAGTCTGAAGCAGGCTCCAGGCTGTGAGTTGTCAGCATAGAGCCTGATGTGGGGCTGGAAGTCATGGACTGCGAGATCATGACCTGACCAAAATCAGAAGCTTAACCAACTGAGCCACCCAGGCGCTCCTGACCTCTGCCATTTTCTCTTCATCCCTGGGCAAGTTTTTTTTTTAATTGTTATTTATATTTACTTTTTGAGAGAGAGAGAGCACAAGCTGGAGAGAGAGAGCAAGCTGAAGGGGCAGAGAGAGAGAGAGAGAGAGAGAGAGAGAGAGAATCCCAAGCAGGCTCCACACTTGGAGCTGCATGCGCTGAAAGCACAGATCCTGATGTGGGGCTTGAACTCATGAACTGTGAGATCATGACTTGAGCCAAAACCAAGAGTCGGACGCTTAACTGACTGAGCCAGCCAGTCAGTTGGACTGAGCCATCCATCCCTGGGCAAGTTATAGCACACCAAGTACCTTAGGTTCTGAATGGGAAAATGAGGGTCACGACCCTTGCTTGTTTCCTGGGGGTGGTGGGGGGATCAGCTAATATCCTGGCAAGTATCCAGTCTCCATTAGAAGGGTTTTCTGTCTATATTCTGGCCTGCCCTTATCTGGGTCAAGCAGAAAGAGTGTGCCTAGAAGTGGCGCTTACTCTAGTTCCCTCCCCCTTATCCTGAGCATGGAATTACCTGAGAAGCAGGCTTTCTGAGCTTCTCCACGATAAAGCGGGGAGAACAAGAATCCAGGGGTAAGCCTCAACATTTGCTGCTTCCACTTCCTCCTGACCTTCCGATCCACCCAGGGTCTAGTTCAGGAGAAAGAGGGAAGGCACTCTGCCTTCTGCTGCCACAGCCCCACCATATGACCCCCGGGCAAATTGTATCCTCTCGCTGGACCACATCTAACAGTTAAGAGTATACAGATCATTTTTCCTCAGAAAATTCAAATTCTGACAATGTATAGATCAGGGGAAGGAACAGGAGCTAATGAGCACATTCCCAGCCTTGGATAGGGGTAGAGAGAGAAGGAAAGGGAATTAACATTTATTGAGCCAGCCCAATGCCAGTTACTTTGCATAAATTACATACATTGTCTGTATTCCCAAGTTTCCTTTCCAAGTGGCAGCCAAAGTGATGTTCATAAAACACAAATCAGATCTTGTCACTCTGTGTCTTTCCTCTGCCCTTACCATGGCCTGCAGGGCCCTCAATGAGCTGGTCCCTGTCTCCCCCTCTACTCATGTAGCTCCCCACTGGTCATTTGGTTCAGCTGTAGGAATCTTCTCTCTGCTTAACAAATTCTTCCCTACCATAGGTCATCTACACCTGCTGTTCCCTATTCTTAGAATTCTCTTTTCCTGGCTCTTGGCAGCCTTGGGTCCTTCTTCTCCTTTACAACTCAGCTTTCTTAGACACTTCCTTCCCCTGCATCACTGCACTGCTTTCTGCCTTTGCCTCTTGGCTCCCCATAACACTTATCACAATTTATAACCATTTGTCTTTTATTTTTAATGTCATGTTCATTCTTGACTCCGCATTGCATAACACATAGCAGGTATTCAAGAAGGATTTGTTGGATGAATGAATGAATGAGTTGTAGAGACACGAGAGTGCTAGTTGAGTGCCTGGCTTAGGGCATGGCCCTTAATAGGTGCTCAATAAATAGCAGCTTTTAGTGAGAACCAACGTGGATGGTGAATACTCACCAATGTGTTGTGGCTAGAGCATGTGTGTGTGGGGCAAGGGATACAGTGGGCGAGGTTGAGACGGTAAACTGAACTGGTACTGGATTCTGGAAGCTCCTGATGCTAGGGCAAGAGTTTAGACTTCCTGAAAGACGTTGCCTGGGGTCCTTGCTGGGCCACTGATTGTAACTATAGAGCTGTACTTCTGCCATGTGAGCTCAGACACTGTGTGCGCTTGCAGAGCTCATGCTGTGTAGCTGCAGGGAGTGCAGGTTGGGGACACACTTGGGGACACAGGAATAGGCTAGGGCCTCTCTGGAGGCATTATGTGAGGCAGACTATTCCTAAAGGCCCATAAAGAGGCAGTGCTGTTGGGAACATGCTGTCTTTTGATTCCACATTGCCTGCCACTGCCCTGTCCCTTGGGGGCAAAGGATCAGGCCACCTCAGGGTCAGATGCTTGGATTGCTATCCTGGCTCCTCCCCTTATCAACCATGTGACTTCTGCCTTGCCCATTCACGTGTTTAATTCTGTTTCTTAGGCTGTAAACAGGCTGCATTGAGTGCCTGTCTCATAGGGTCTTGATGACAATCAAGTAGGGAATGCAAAGGGCTTTGCAAAGGCCTGGCACCTACTCAGCACTCAGTGAGGGGAGCTGTTATCTTCATCCTATAGTCTAGGCTTCAGAAAGGGCATTCGAGGCAGTGGGAGTCACAAGTGCAAAAGAAAAGGTTCAGAGGCATGAAACGGGAGGGTGTCCTGGAGTGGCCAGAGTTTGCTGTCCCTTTTGGGACAGCAGGAAAGGAAAGTGGAGGCCAGGCAGGCCCAGCTCCTCAGCACCTGTGTATTGGGCCAGGAGCTGGAACGTTATCAGGGGGACGATGAGGGCCACTGCAGGGTGTTAGGTTGAGTATGAGGTGATCTGATTTCTGGCAGTGGGAGGATGGGTTGGAGGGGCAAGGCTGGAGGCCCGGAAACCCAATGGGCAGGCTGTAGGTATGGAGATGGTGAGAAGTGAGGGGCCTAAACTCTGGCAGGTCGGCATGTTGAGGTGAAGAGGGACCAGATCAGGATGTGGGGGATGAGGAGTGTGGGAGGGGAGGGAAGCCGGCAGCATCCTGATGGCTGCAGGCTTTCTCCACAGGGTGGCTGGGGGATTACAGAGCTGAAAGCATGGCGAATGCACATGGGTTTTGATGTCAGTAGTTTGATTTTTCTGGGAATTGAGAAGCTTCCTGAGAAACTACTTTTTTGGTTCTGACTCTCTGTGTGGAAAATCCTTCTGAAATCTCTGAGTGATTGACTTCTCCCCTAGTGATGAGAGAGCTCACCAGGGAAGCTGTGCACATCTCCTGCCTGTGCACACTTCCTATCTGCGGGGCTAGGGACTGGGTGAGGGAAGGGGCGGCTGGGCCTGTGGGCGGCTGAAGCTGGGGGTGTTGTTTGGAAGCTGTTTTCCAGGGTCCATCAGTTCTCCTGTGATTTTCTTCCTTTTCCTCAAAGCGTGTGGAAAGAGGCAATTACAGTTAGTGGAATGTATCGTGTATTCCAAGGCTCTTGGCAGGGGGCTAGGCAGCCTTTCAAAAGGTAAGCTCCTATTTGTCCCCTCTACCTATTATTTTTTGATGAGTGTGGACAGGGGGCTGTTGTTCCAGAGAACCCTAGGTCTTAGATCTTGTACTTTCATAGATGGGGAAAATGAGACCCATGGGAAAGCAGATGAGACTTGCTGGGGTCCAGTTGTGATTTAATGCCAGAGCTGGGCCTGGGTCAAGGGACCTGCCCTTCTGCTCCAGGCTCTTCTGTGCTTCTTCAGCTGGCACTGCCTCTCAGAGGAGTGTAGGGGTGATGACCTGACGAACATTCACAAAGGCCCCCGTCCCAGCTCAGGTCACACACCTGGTGACAGAAGGTACTCACAGACTGTGCAGGACTTGACTACTGCCTTAAGCCCCTAACTCTGAAGCCCATGCACACCCCTCCTTCCAATCTGAGATAGGCCCATAATGTAGCTGGAGGTTGGGAACGAAAACCAGAAGGATTGGGTCCATTCCTTCCTTATGAGGAAAGGAGAGGAGAACCCTATCTGGTTGGGGTGGAAGGCAGTCTACATCCCTACTTCAGCTGATTGCAGTGCTGAGGAGAGGCCTTTGTCTGCGTTGCCAGGGGAACCAAAGTTTCTGCCTTCTTCCAGGGCTGTGATTGGCTCCTGGTGGAGCTTCAGCTTTGGTGAATGGAAGGGCTTTCCTCCTGCCTGCATCTTTCATGGGGTGAGAAACCAGAGGGAGGCTGGGGTCCCCATGGAAGCACCACATAGGTTTCTGTGCTCCACCCCCTCAGCTGTAGAGGTGATGGGTCCCCTTGTTTATTCACTCATTCATTTATCCCAGGCAACATCTGCTCCAGGCCCTTCATTCTTTAGGTCTGGGAAAGGTAACTTAAGAGTCAGAAGACCCGCATTTGAATCCTAGCACAGCCACACACTCACTCTTGGCCTTGGATGGGTCCCTACCCCTCCTTGGGCCTCAGTTTCCCACCTGTAAAATCAAAGGCATTGGGCTGAACTCTCTGGCCCTTCCAGCTCTGAATTCCCTGACCGCACAGCCCACATCCTGCTCTTTTTGACCTTCTGTACTCCTCTAGCCTTTGACCATGTCTCTTGTAGGTGCCCAGGTTAAATGCATGGCAGAATAGGGAGTTGTGAACAGCTCTTAGCATTGTTTTGTTTCATTTTTTTTTTTCCCTAGGAAATTTGTGTTCTCTAAAGTTTCTCCTAGAAACCCCAAATCCTGCAGCCCCTCTTATGTCATCCCTTCTACCTGGACCCAGGCTCAGGGTAACAGGTCAAGTATAGCCAGTGATGGATGCCCCAACTTGGGGTGGGGCTGGGCAGTGTGCAGAACAGGGCATGCTGGGTGGGTGGAGCCATTGGGAGAGCCCTGGAGCTCAGTAATCCTGAGTTCCAGGCCTAACTCAGCCACGTGCCAGCTGGGTGACCTTGGCAGGGCCGCCGAGCCTCATTTTTGGCCTCTGTGACACAGGAATCATAACGCCACCTCAGGGGGTTGTTACAGAGGTTGAAGAAAATGACATGTCTGCCATACAGGAAGCACCGAATCCCCTTCACCGATCTCTCCCAGGAAAATGGCAGAGAGCTGGGGCAGGCCTGGATTGGAGGGCTTGAAGTGGCAAGACCTGTGGTGCCATGTGGCGGACTGTAGAAGCTGTTCGTTCCTGGCAGTGCCAAAAAGCAGGAGAGAAAAGTGTTGCCTGGGGCGGGTGATGTCTGAGTGGGGGAGGCCATGTGTCAGAGCTAATGTTTGAATAACACTTTTAAGATCCTCCAGAGACCTCAAATGAGGGTTTTTCAGATGAGCCGAAATTGGAGCAAAGTAAAGAGGCTGAGCTCACTGGCAGGAAAGGGGGTGGCCTAATTGATACTGGCCTCGTCTTGGCCCAGCCACGCTCATTACCACAGGCTGACTGGGAGGATGGCCCATACATTTGGGCTGTGGGCTGAAGGAAGGGACGCCAGTTTCCTTAGAATGGGGGAGTAACGGGGGACATCTGGTAGTGACTCAGCTCTGCTTCTTGTTGGCTCACTAGATTGAGAGAGTCAGAGGTGGCTTCTTAGGTCATTGGCCTTCAGATCCTGGTTTAGCTTTTAGCTCTGTGCCCCAGCCTCCCTCCACCTTGGCCACTGTCTGCTATGAGTGTGGTGGTAGATAGGGATGGGACAGTGATGTCGGGCATGAATTGCTGGGGGAACTTCCCTCCTGTGCTCAAGTTGGCCTGAGGTCTGTGATGAAGTGAGTGGAGAGAGGGAGGAAGGGGGCTTTCTGGAGAAGAAAGCAGGCTGATGGGTTTTGTGTGTGTGTGTGTGTGTGTGTGTGTGTGTGTGTGTGAGGGGGAATATGTGTGAACAGGTATGTATGTGACTCAGGCATGCTTGTGCATCTGCTTGTACCCAGGAGGCACAGGCTCTAAGGGACATGTCTCAAAGAGGCTGAGAAAGGGCCTAAGGAGTGAGTGTGTGTGTGTGTGTGTGTGTGTGTGTGTGTGTGTATGCATGTGTGCATGTGTGGACTGTGGGTCCCTGTGGAAACACTGGTGGTAGAATTAGTGAGGGGTTATGGACCAGGAAAATCCTGACCAGGTTCTTCTACATGAGGCCTCTTCTGTTCCCCTTGGGCTGGGATGGGAGTGGATGGCCATGGGTGCTGTGCACCAATTGCTTCTCTTGGTGCTTGGTTTGCCTTGGAATTGCTGTTCCTGGGGACATTGGTCACAGTGGGAGCACTCTGAGACTCCTCAGTGGAGAACATGAGGGAGTCAGTGACAAGAGCCTTCTTGGCACCTGGCTTGCCTTGTGAATGTGGTTGGGGCTTAGGGACAAGCATTGGGCACCAGAGCCTCACAGGCCATACTGACCCCAGGGATCTCCTCTTCCTTCTCTTTCCTTGGTCTCCACAACACCTTGGTCTTGATCTTTCCTTGGTCTCCACAACACCACACCCTTCTTTCCAGCTTTCCCACTACGTCTCTGGCCACCCTCATCTGCCTGTTTCCCCTTCTCTCCTCGACTTCTCAGTTTGTGGGTTCCTCGGGGGCTTTGTTGCAGTTACTGTTGTTTTTTAAAATAAAACTTTCTTTTTTTAATTATGTAAGTAACAACACAGTACAAGATTTTAAAAAACAAGGAGAGGGAAAAAGTGATTCCTTAGTATTATTGGGGATTTGGTGTGTTTCAACTTTTCCCCTTTGCCCTTTTCTTACGTAAGTATAGTCCTCTCTGGTGCATCTCTAAGGCTCTCTTGCATGTTTCGCTTAATGGTGTATTCAAAGCTGCCTTCTGTGTCGTTACAGAGAATTCCATTAAATACGTGATCAATTCACCCCTTTTCCTGTTGATGGACATTCAGGTTGTTTCCAGTCTTTGCTCTTATGAACAACACAGCAATGAACATCACATAAAGTGCTTTTTCTGTCTTTTAGATGATGTCTGTTAGGGTGGGGTACCAGGAGGGGAATTCTAGGTCAAGGGCTGTGGTTACCTTTTAGACTGTCAGTAAATCTTGCCCAACTGCTGTGCCACTTTAAAGCCCAGCATCCAGAGTGGAAGGGCAGGCTGTTTTTGACCCCTCTCAGGTCTGTAGAGCCTGTTCCTTATATGTAGGGGCTTCTTCAGCCTCTTCAGCCTCATTCATGCTAAGAGGGGGCTAAGGTAGGGCTGTGGAGTAAGGCTGCCTAGGTTCAAACTAGGCTTTCCTCTCCACTGGCTTGAGTCCATTTCTTCAGCTGTAAAATGGGCATGATGAGAGTGATCACCTCACAAGGCATGGTGACAATGCTGAGGCCCATAAGGAGGAAGCCACCTGGGATTTGGGCCAAGCTGGGGCAAGAACCCAGGCTTCTGGCCTTCTGGGTAGTCTCTTTCCCTGATGCCCACCTACTCCTGGGAATGGTCTGGTTTATGGAGGCCAGTGTCCCTATGTTGGAGAGTGTGTCAGAGAGGCCAAGTCCCTGGAGTGGAGCTGTAAAATGGGGCCTCTCCCTTTCCTTCCAGAACTATCCCCCTTTCTCCATTTTGGGGGTGCCATTTCCCCCAAAGATATCCCTCTGGGTTAGAGTTTGAGCCTCCTGTACAAGCCTAATCCCTAGAGGTGCATTCAGGGTACATGCTGGCCTCAGGAACCCCCCTGGCTGGCCCTTGGGGAGAGAGTTTTGTCAGGGGCTTCAATCCTGGAGGGAAAGGTGGGCTCCCAGGATCCCTCCTTAGGTGGCTGTACTAGTTTCTTTCCTACTGCTCTTGTAACAAATTACCACATACTTCATGGCTTAAAATAGCCCAAATGTATTATTTTATAGTCCTAGAGGTCAGAAGTCTGGAACTGGGCCTTATGGGGCCAAAATCAAGGTGTTTACAGGGCTGCATTCCTTCTAGAGACTCCAGGGGAAACTGTACCTTGAACTTTCCCACTTCTAGAGGCCCCACATTCCTTGGCTCATGGTCCCTTCCATCAATGGCATCACTCCAAACTCTGGCTCCATCGTCACACCTCCTTCTGTGACTTTCAGTGTCCTGCTTCCCTCTTTCACTTATAAGGACCTTATGACTGATTACATCGGGACCACTTGGATAATTCAGGAGAATCTCCTCATCTCAAAATTCTTAACCTAATCACACATGCAAAGTCCCTTCTGCCATTCGAGGTAACATACTCACAGATTCTAGGGATTAGAACATGGACATCACTGGGGAGCCATTATTCTGCCTAACACAGTGGCCAGTACCAGGGGTCTCACTGGATTGGTGGTCCCCCAGATACTGTGGTAACTGTACCACCAGCCTCTCTACGATGGAGGGAGGGCCAGGGGAGCCCAGATCTAATTATACCATGGTTGGGAGAGGCATAAGGGACCAGATTCTCTGGGATGGGGGCTCTGAGAGGAGGCAGTGTACCCTGTGACAGCGTGACAAAAGTGTTCCATGAAGCACACACATCAGAGAGTGTAGTCCCCGGCCGTCAGGGTTAGGACTGGTAGGTGAGGCACTGCCACAGGAAGCCAAGCAGTCCTGTTCATCTGCTGCCATCACCGCTATGTGTGTATGTGTTTGTGTGTATGTTCACTCATCTGCACCTCTACAGCAATACTCTTGGGAGGGGCTGAGGAACAACTCTTTAAAAAGGCCCTTTCTCTTCTTGTTCTGAGCGAAATAATTACACAAGTGACTAATTTTATCCCTAATCCCATAATTACTTTATTATGTAGCTGATGAGCGGGTCCCGAGCTGTGCCTATAGTACCACTTTGGCAGCTGGCCCAGCTGGCCTGGTCTGCCAGCATGGAGCCCCACCCTACTTCTGACTTGGGTCTGCCATGATGGCAAGGTTGATTAATTCCATTCTCGCTGAAGCCAGCTAAACTTTGGTATTTGGGGTCTCTTCCCCCCAAATCTACATGCAAGCACAGCTGCCTGTACAGTAAGAGCTTGTGCTTGTAGAATTAAGTCAGTAGGAGTCCAGAGATCTGGGTTCTGGTTCAACTCTCTCATTAACTTGCTCCATGACCTTGACCAAGTCATTTACCTCTGGGTCTCAATTCTATTGTCTGTAAAATGGGGCCCTTGCCAGCTTTAACACCTCATAATTCCATGAGAGGAGCTGAGAGAGCTAGAGCCGTCAGACTGAGGTATCTTTTGATGGCATGATGGCAGCATGCTCCAATCTTGGCGTTAGAGATAATAGTACTAAGAGTAGACATCATTTATTGAGTGCTTACTCCATAGCAAGCACTGTGCCTGGTCCTTTATTTATATTTTTCTCATTTGTGCTCATGACCACACGAGGCCGGCTTTATAGAAGAGGACCCTGAAGTAGTGATTGGTAGAAGGACTTGCCTGCCAGGAAGAGGCAGAGCTAGCTATCCTACCCTCTTCACTGCTGCCCTCCAGTGTCTTCTAATATATAAATAATTGAAGGGCCATTCAGCCAGGAAGTGGTGGAGGTGGAGCTAGGATTTGAATCCAGGCCTCTGTCCCCAAAGATCTTGCCTTTCCCGTAAGGCCAACCTCCCAGAGTTAAGTTTATAGGGGTGACTAAACCTCTTGAAATTTGAATATGTAAACTTCAATTTGACACAATAAAATGTAGGAATGTCAAAATAAATTGGAAAAACCAGTGAGTTAGGTGGCCCAGGGTTGTGTTCTAGTTTTGCCATTGGCTCACAATGTGACCTTAAGTAGCTTCCCACTTATCTCCAGGCCTCGGTGTTTGATCTGTATGGTGAGGGGTGGAATTAGATGGTCTCTGAAGGTCTTCCTGGTGTTGATGCTCTGTGATTGTAGGCCACCTCATCCCAGAAGGTGTCGAGGGGCAAGGGTCAGCCCATGGTGGAGGCCAACAGGTAGGTAACTTGGCAGCCTAGCCTGTTTCTATTATGTTCACCCCATGAGAATGGAGACTACTTAGATCACATCCCACTGAGCATCTGCAGAACAACTTAGGCCACAGAGTCAAGAGCAGAGAGTGGAGGAGGTCATTTCCAGGATGTTCCTGCTGCTCCTGAGAGGTCATTATCTAATCGTGCTGTTAATGATCTCAGGGATCTGGGTCTGGCCTCTGCCTTGCTCTAAAGATTGCACTGGTCTCATCCAGGGACAAGCAATGGTGGCAGGTCTGTCTGCGGGGGTCTGTGGCGGCGGAGGTGGGTGGGGGGAGGTTTCCTAGGGGCCTAGGCATAATGAATTATAAAAGAGACTTTCTGTTTCTCAGCATCACCACATGCAGTGCACTCTTCTTGCAATATTATTCATCGAATTCTCTTAAAACCATATGATGAAGGTGCTACGGTCATTCCCACTCTTCAGATAAGGAAACTGACACCCAGAAGGTTAAGTAATTTTCTCTAGATCATACAGCTAGTGAGGGGATAGCATGGGATTTGGGATTCTGAGTCCAGAGCCCATGGTCTTGGCCTTTTGCACGGATATCCCGTAAGCAGAAGAAATAAGCACAAGGTTAGGAGTCAGCTGGTTTTTGAATCCCTACTCTCTGCTTACCATTTGGTTTTCCTGGGACAAGTTATTTTATCTGTCTGAATTTTCATCTTTCTCCATAAAGTGGGTACATGAACTCCTGCCTCTTAGGATTACTAAAATGAAGATGTGGGGTGGTGTCTGGCGTGTGGTAGGCGGTCAGTAAACACATTTGCCCCCCACCCCATTCCTGCTTCCCTTGATAAACCTGAGCCTCCTGCCACCCTGGAGTGCTCCCCACACGTGGTTCATAGCTCAGGCCCTTTTCACATGCTGCTCTGCCACCTGGCACTTGCTGTCTCTACCTGTTATTCCTTCCTTCACTTCCTTCTGGTCCTCCATCCTTCCCTCTTTCCCTGAGGATTCCAGGAAAATGGAGAAGAGTGAGGCTACAGGCCTACGCTTTGTTGATTGTCAGAACATCCCCTGAGTGGAGGCAGAATTCAGGGTAGAAAGCAGGCCCTGAGTATCCTGGAAGTGCAAATCCTTGCTGGAAAGTCCTCCATTTGTGTTCCATGGCTTTGAAAGGGTGTGCATGTGAAGTGTGTTTCTCTTCTTCTTTTTAAAAATATTTTTATACAGGGGCACCCGAGTGGCTTAGTTGGCTGGTGTCCAACTCTTGATTTCCGCAAAGGTCATGGTCTCACGGTTCGTGAGTTCAAGCCCTACAAGGGCTCTGTGTCGACAGTGCGGAGCCTACTTGGGATTTGCTCTCTCCCTCTCTCTCTGCCCCTCTCCCACTTGCTCTCTCTCTTTCAAAATAAATAAAATTAAACTTTAAAAGATAAAAATAAAAAATAAAAATGTTTATTTATTTTGAGAGAGAGAGAGAGAGAGAGAGAGAGAGAGAGAGAGAATATGAATAAATGAATGAATCCCAAGCAGGTTCCATGCTGTCAGTGCAGACCCTGACATGGGGCTTGATCCCATGAAGCGTGAGATCATGACCTGAGCTGAAATCAAGAGTTAGACGCTTAATCCACTGAGCCACCCAGGCATCCCTGTTTCTCCTCTTTGGATCACCCCATTTCTGCATACTTTTCCAGTTCTTCCTATTTCCTTAGCTTTGTCTCTTAGTCTTTTACTCAGTTTTTTGTTTTCTGCCTGGTAATTTCTTTTTTATTAACTTTTTTTTTTATTGTGGTAAAATACACATAGCATAAATTTATTATCTTAACCATTTTTAAGAGTACAGTTCAGCAGTGTTGAGTACATTCACACTGCTGTGTAATCATCACCACATCCATCTCCAGAACTTCTTTCTTGCAAAACTGAAACTCCGTACCCGCTAAACAATAACTCTCCATTCCTCTCTCCCCCTAGCACCTGGCAACCACCACTTTGCTTTCTGTCTCTGTGAATTTGACTACTGTATATACTTCATACAAATGGAGTCAAACAGTATTTGTCTTTTTGTGTCTGGCTTATTTCACTTAGCATAATGTCTCCAAGGTCTGCCCAGGTTCTAGCATGTGTCAGAATTTCCTTCCTTTTTAAGACTGAAAAATATTTCATTGTATGTATATAACACATTTTGTTTACCCCTTCATCTGTTGTTGGATTCTTGTGTTGCTTCTACTTCTTGGTGGTTTTGAATAATGCTGTTATGAACACAGATGTACAAATATCTCTTCAAGAACGTGCTTTCAAGTCTTTTGTGTATCCTTGGAATTGCTGGATCATGTGGTTAGCACTTTTTTAAGCCACTATTTATTGTGTACCAGGAACTGGGTTAAACACTTGACCTATATTGCCTAATTTAATCCCTATGTCTAGTCTGTATCATAGGTAGAATGATCCCCCATTTGCAACTGAGAAAAATGAAGGCTCAGAGAGGTGAAGTCTTGTACTTGAAGTCTCCCAGCTCTGAAGCCTTGGAGACGCCGATTAGGTGCCGACCTGCTGCCAGAGTCCTTGACCATTATGCTGTACTGCCTCCCAGTGGCCTCTCTCTCTCCACCTGCCACATTTTCTGCTTCTGTTATGTAGCTCCTCTCATTCATAATCACACTGTCAGTCTCCCGCCTTGGATGTGTTCGCCCTCTCCGGAGACTTTGGGCAACCTGACTGAATAAAAGCCCTCCGACTGCTAGGAAGTTTTTGTGAGTTGGGGACCTGCAGAGAGAGACCTGTAATTTGCTTTCTAATCATAGTTCTCTGGACTTATACTTGCCTCTCTCCCAGTGGCGGACAGGGTCTCCGTCTGCATCACGTGGCTTGTGGACCCACGGAGAACTGCCCAGTGGATAGGGTCAGGTCTGGGGGCAGGGGCATTGTACTCCACCCCTACCTGAGGGACAGTGTGGGAGGGGAGAGGGCACAGCCAGCCAGACTGGGATTCTCCTGGCTCACCAGTTTCCTAGCAACAACACAGAGGCAGACAATTGTATAGAAAGATGGAGACAGAGAGGCTTCTAAGTGGGTTCCAGTATGCTTGATTTTCCTGACCTTCAAAACTGTCAGAGCAAAATATTTCTAAGTTTGGGTGGTTTTACTGGTTTTCTAAGTTCAAGCCAGACTTAGAATTTGCATGCTCATGAGCCATCTTTCTGTTATCCTTTTTTCTTTAACTTTTTTTATTATGGAAAATTTCAAACATGCAGAAAAGTTTGGAGAATAGTATAATGAACCTCCACGAACCCACTGCTCAGTTTTGACAATTACAGTCATAACCCAACTATCCACGAACGTGGAAGCTGAAACTTTTCATCATTCACAGCACTAGCTCAGTGCATCATACATAGTAGTTGCTCAGTAAATAAATAGATGTTCTGGCTGATTACAAATCCTTTTCCCTCTCTGGGTCTCAGATTCCTCTTCTCCATGGTAAAGGGGTAAAGGGGTCGGACCAGGTGATTTATTCCTAAGAGATGCAGTGTGGTGCAGGGGTCAGGGTATACATTTTGGTGTCAGACACACTTGTGCAAATCCTTATGCTGCCATTCCTTAGCTAGGTGTCTTTAGGCAAGTTACATCTCAGTTTCCCCATCTGTAAAATGGGGATACTAGGTCCTGCTTCTCAGGGGTGGTTTTGATCACTGGATGAAGATAAAATAGCTGTTTTGTTGCTGGTACTTTTTTGATTGCTATTTTTTATATTCTGGTGGGAAGATTCCATGTACACACTTCAAAAGTACTAAAGTAAATTGGAATTGACTAGAATTCAAGGCCTAGGATGCAGCTTCTTCTTCTTCTTCTTTTTTTTTTTTTTTTTTTTTTTGTCCCAGTCAGCAGATAGTCAGAAGCTTTAGAAAAGGACAGTGCAGCCAAAGCCAGTGCCCCAAATGTGGAGCCGGAGCAGGCCTAGAGTGGGCACCATGCAGCCTGATTCCATCAGCCACACAGGGGGTGCCAAAACCCCTGTGAGAGGAGCCTGCCAGCTGCCACCATCCTCAATGAAACGGGCCTGAGCTGAGAGCCCAGAGGTGGAGAGAGTGCGTGACAGGATGTCTTGTTGCTAGGAGACCTGAGGAGGCAGCAAGGACCCACTGCCAGAGCTGGGAGGGAGCGAAGGGCTGGTGTGGAGATGCAGGACATGTGGCTCTAGATAGGCTTTTGTGGGGTCCTGGGCAGGGGATGGTGGTGCAGCAACTATGGGCTCGGCTGGAAGGAAGGGCTCTGTAGAATATGGCTCCTTAGAATTCAGACTCAGGATATCCTGTTTAATTCTTCCATTTTACTCCTTCTATGTGGAAGCCAGACCTGTGTCTGAATCCTAACTCACCATGTGACCTTTGGTAAGTGTTGTGCTGCTATACTTGCTGGGCCTCAGTTTCCTCATCTGTGTAATGGGTGTAGTAACACCCACCTTGTAAGCCATCGTGGGGGCTAAGTGAAATGTGTATAATAAAGTGCTCTGTAAAAAGGAAAACAAAATATAGTGAACGTTCACTACCACTCTTTAAATTTTTTTTTTTTTAACATTTATTCATTTTTGAGACAGAGAGAGACAGAGCATGAACGGGGGAGGGGCAGAGAGAGAGGGAGACACAGAATTGGAAGCAGGCTCCAGGCTCTGAGCCATCAGCCCAGAGCCCGACGCGGGGCTCGAACTCACAGACCGCGAGATCGTGACCTGAGCCGAAGTCGGACGCTCAACTGACTGAGCCACCCAGGCGCCCCTTTAAATTTTTTTTTTAATTCAAGTATAGTCGACACACAATGTTACATTAGTTTCAGGTATACAACATAGTCATTCAACTTCTCTATACCTTATGCTATGCTCACCACAAGTGGAACTAGCATCTGTCACCATAGGCTATTACAGTATCATTGACTGTATCCCCTATGCTGTGCCTTTTATTCCTATGACTTAATTCATTCCATAACTGGAAATCTATATCTCCCACTGGCCTTCACACATTTTGCACATCTCCCTCCCCTCTGGTGACTGTCAGTTTGTTCTCGTGTTTATAGGTGTGATTCTCCTTTTTGTTTGTTTATTCATTTTTTTTTAGATTCCACATTTGAGTGAAATCATATGATATTTGTCTTTCTCAGTCTGACTTATTTCACTTAGCATGATGCCCTCTAGATCCATCCATATTGTTACAAACAGCACAATTTCATCCCTTTTTATGGCTGTGTAATATTCCATACATGCCACATCTTTTTTGGTTCATCTGTTGATGGACACTTAGGTTGCTTCCATATCTTGGCTTTTGTAAATCATGCTGAAATAAATGTAGGGATGCATGTATATTTTTGAATTAGTGTTTTCATTTTCAGTGGGTAAATACCCTGCAGTGGAATTACTGCATCATATGGTATTTCCATTTTTAACTTTTTGAAGAAATCTCTATGCTGTTTTCCACAGTGGCTGCAGCAGTGTATGTTCCCACTAACAGATTCACTACCACTCTTATCTTTATTGTAATACTTATTTCCCTATTGTAAAATGAGATGCGCTCTGTCTGTCTGGATGATATTCATGGACAGGGGTTCCTGGAGGAGGAGACTTTCACTTGTGGAGGCCTATGTCAGGACACCGTGGGGGATGGCTGGATGGGGCCCTCAATTAGTGACACTCCAGGGGCCAAATGGGGAGGGCATG